>NW_027251271.1:0-56290 GCF_044704955.1 Pristiophorus japonicus
CCCACCCCCCGAGACACTCTCCTCTCCCATGAGACACTCTTCCCTCCCCCTGAGACATTCTCCCCTCCCCCTGCGACACTCTCCCCACCCCCTGAGACACTCTCCCCTCCCCCCTGAGACACTCTCCCCTCCCCCTGAGACACTCTCCCCTCCATCTGAGACACTCTCCCCTCCCCCCGAGACACTCTCCCCTCCCCCCGGGACACTCTCCCCTCCCCTCGGGACACTCTCCCCTCCCCCCGGGACACTCTCCCCTCCCCCCGGGACAATCTCCCCTCCCCCTGAGACACTCTCCCCACCCCCTGAGACACTCTCCCCTCCCCCTGAGACACTCTCCCCTCCCCCTGAGACACTCTCCCCTCCCCCTGAGACACTCTCCCCTCCATCTGAGACACTCTCCCCTCCCCCCGGGACACTCTCCCCTCCCCTCGGGACACTCTCCCCTCCCCCCGGGACACTCTCCCCTCCCCCCGGGACACTCTCCCCTCCCCGCGGGACACTCTCCCCTCCCCCCGAGACACTCTTCCCTCCCCCTGAGACATTCTCCCCTCCCCCTGAGACACTCTCCCCTCCCCCTGGGACACTCTCCCCTCCCCCCGGGACACTCTCCCCTCCCCCCGAGACACTCTTCCCTCCCCCTGAGACATTCTCCCCTCCCCCTGAGACACTCTCCCCTCCCCCTGAGACACTCTCCCCTCCCCCTGAGACACTCTCCCCTCCATCTGAGACACTCTCCCCTCCCCCCGAGACACTCTCCCCTCCCCCCGGGACATTCTCCCCTCCCCTCGGGACACTCTCCCCCTCCCCCCGGGACAATCTCCCCTCCGCCCGGGACACTCTCCCCTTCCCTCGGGACATTCTCCCCTCCCCTCGGGACATTCTCCCCTCGGGACACTCTCCCCTCCCCTCGGGAAACTCTCCCATCCCCTCCGGACACTCTCCCCACCCCCTGGGACACTTTCCCCTCGCCTGGGGCACTCTCCCCTCCCCCTGAGACACTCTCCCTCCCCCCGGGACACTCTCCCCTCCCCTCCCCTCGGGACACTCTCCCCATCCCCCGAGACACTCTCCCCTCCCCCCGGGACACTCTCCCCTCCCCTGAGACACTCTCCCCTCCCCTCCCCTGGGGCACTCTCCCCTCCCCCTGAGACACTCTCCCCTCCCCCCGGGACACTGTCCCCTCCCCTGAGACACTCTCCCCTCCCCCGGGACACTCTCCCCTCCCCTCCCCCCGGGACACTCTCGCCTCCCCCCGCGAGACTCTCCGCTCCCCCTGAGACACTCTCCCCTCCCCACGGGACACTCTCCCCTCCCCCCCGGGACACTCTCACCTGCCCTCCGCTCGGGACACTCTCCCTCCCCCCGAGACACACTCCTCTCCCCCCGAGATATTCTCCCCTCCCCCTGAGACATTCTCCCCTCCCCTCCCCCCGGGACACTCTCCCCTCCCCTCCCCCCGGGACACTCTCGCCTCCCCCCGCGAGACTCTCCGCTCCCCCTGAGACACTCTCCCCTCCCCTTGGGGCACTCTCCCATTCCCCCGGGACACTATCCCCTCCCCCCGAGACACTCTCCCCTCCCCCCGGGACACTCTCCCCTCCCCCCGGGACACTCTCCCCAACCCACCGACACACACACCCCTCCGCCCGGGACACTCTCCTCCCCCCGGGACATTCTCCCCTCCCCCCAGGACACTCTTACCTCCCCCCGGGACTCTCTCCCCTCCCCTCCCCTCGGGACACTCTCCCCTCCCCCAGAGACACTCTCCCCTCCCCCCGAGACACTCTCCCCTCCCCACGGGACACTCTCCCCTCCCCCCGGGACACTCTCCCCTCCCCTCCCCCCGGGACACTCTCCCCTCCCCTCCCCTCGGGACACTCTCCCCACCCCCCGGGACAATCTCCCCTCCGACCGGAACACTCTCCCCTTCCCTCGGGACATTCTACCCTCCCCTCGGGACACTCTCCCCTCGGGACACTCTTCCCACCCCTCCGGACACTCTCCCCTCACCCTGGGACACTTTCCCCTCCCCTGGGGCACTCTCCCCTCCCCCTGAGACACTCTCCCCTCCCCCCGGGACACTCTACCCTCCCCTCCCCCCGGGACACTCTCCCTTCCCCCCGGGAGACTCTCCCCTCCCCCTGAGACACTCTCCCCTCCCCCGGGACACTCTACCCTCCCCTCCCCCCGGGACACTCTCCCCACCATCCGGGACACTCTCCCCTCCCCACTGGACACTCTCCCCTCCCCCCGGGACACTCTCACCTGCCCTCCCCTAGGGACACTCTCCCCTCCCCTCGGGACACTCTCCCCTCCCCCCGGGACACTCTCCCCTCCCCCCGGGACACTCTCCCCTGCCCTCCCCTCGGGACACTCTCCCCTCCCCCCGGGACATTCTCCCCTCCCCCCGGGACACTCTCCCCTCCCCCCCGGGACAACCTCCCCTCCCCTGCACTCGGGACACTCTCCCCTCCCCCCGAGACACTCTCCCCTCCCCCCGGGACACTCTCCCCTCCCCCCGGGACATTCTCCCCTCCCCCCGGGACACTCTCCCCTCCCCCCGGGACAACCTCCCCTCCCCTGCACTCGGGACACTCTCCCCTCCCCCCCGGGACAACCTCCCCTGCCCTCCCCTCGGGACACTCTCCCCTCCCCCCGGGACACTCTCCCCTCCCCCCGGGACGCTCCCCTCCCCCCCGGGACACTTTCCCCTCCCCCCGGGGCACTCTCCCCTCCCCTCCCCTCGGGACACTCTCCACTCCCCCAGAGACAATCTCCCCTCCCCCCGAGACACTCTCCCCTCCCCCCAGGACACTCTCCCCTCCCCCTGAGACACTCTCCCCTCCCCCTGAGACACTCTCCCCTCCCCCCGAGACACTCTCCCCTCCCCCCGGAACACTCTCCCCTCCCCTCGGGACACTCTCCCCTCCCCCCGGGACACTCTCCCCTCCCCTCGGGACACTCTCCCCTCCCCCCGGGACACTCTCCCCTCCCCCCGGGACACTCTCCCCTCCCCCGGGGACACTCTCCCCTACCCACCGACACACACACCCCTCCGCCCGGGACACTCCCCTCCCCCCGGGACATTCTCCCCTCCCCCCGGGACACTCTCCCCTCCTCCCCGGGACACTCTCCCCTCCCCCCGGGACACTCTCCCCTCCCCCGGGGACACTCTCCCCTACCCACCGACACACACACCCCTCCGCCCGGGACACTCCCCTCCCCCCGGGACATTCTCCCCTCCCCCCGGGACACTCTCCCCTCCCCCCGGGACACTCTCCCCTCCCCCCGGGACACTTTCCCCTCCCCCCGGGACACTCTCCCCTCCCCTCCCCTCGGGACACTCTCCACTCCCCCAGAGACACTCTCCCCTCCCCCCGAGACACTCTCCCCTCCCCCTGAGACACTCTCCCCTCCATCTGAGACACTCTCCCCTCCCCCCGAGACACTCTCCCCTCCCCCCGGGACATTCTCCCCTCCCCTCGGGACACTCTCCCCTCCCCCCGGGACACAGTCCCTTCCCTCCGGGACACTCTCCCCTCCCCCCGGGACAATCTCCCCTCCGCCCGGGACACTCTCCCCTTCCCTCGGGACATTCTCCCCTCCCCTCGGGACACTCTCCCCTCGGGACACTCTCCCCTCCCCTCGGGAAACTCTCCCATCCCCTCCGGACACTCTCCCCTCCCCCTGGGACACTTTCCCCTCGCCTGGGGCACTCTCCCCTCCCCCTGAGACACTCTCCCCTCCCTCCGGGACACTCTCCCCTCCCCTGAGACACTCTCCCCTCCCCTCCCCTGGGGCACTCTCCCCTCCCCCTGAGACACTCTCCCCTCCCCCCGGGACACTCTCCCCTCCCCTGAGACACTCTCCCCTCCCCTCGGGACACTCTCCCCTCCCCTCCCCTCGGGACACTCTCGCCTCCCCCCGCGAGACTCTCCGCTCCCCCTGAGACACTCTCCCCTCCCCTTGGGGCACTCTCCCATTCCCCCGGGACACTCTCACCTGCCCTCCCCTCGGGACACTCTCCCCTCCCCCCGAGACACTCTCCCTCCCCCCGAGACACACTCCTCTCCCCCCGAGATATTCTCCCCTCCCCCTGAGACATTCTCCCCTCCCCCTGAGACACTCTCCCCTCCCCCCGGGACACTCTCCCCTGCCCTCCCCTCGGGATATTCTCCCCTCCCCCCGGAACATTCTCCCCTCCCCCCGGGACACTCTCCCCTCCCCCTACGGGACAACCACCCCTCCCCTCCACTTGGGACACTATCCCCTCCCCCCGAGACACTCTCCCCTCCCCCCGGGACACTCTCCCCTCCCCCCGGGACACTCTCCCCAACCCACCGACACACACATCCCTCCGCCCGGGACACTCTCCTCCCCCCGGGACATTCTCCCCTCCCCCCGGGACACTGTTACCTCCCCCCCGGGACTCTCTCCCCTCCCCTCCCCTCGGGACACTCTCCCCTCCCCCAGAGACACTCTCCCCTCCCCCCGAGACACTCTCCCCTCCCCACGGGACACTCTCCCCTCCCCCCGGGACACGCTCCCCTCCCCTCCCCCCGGGAAACTCTCCCCTCCCCTCCCCTCGGGACACTCTCCCCACCCCCCGGGACAATCTCCCCTCCGCCCGGGACACTCTCCCCTTCCCTCGGGACATTCTACCCTCCCCTCGGGACACTCTCCCCTCGGGACACTCTTCCCACCCCTCCGGACACTCTCCCCTCACCCTGGGACACTTTCCCCTCCCCTGGGGCACTCTCCCCTCCCCCTGAGACACTCTCCCCTCCCCGCGGGACACTCTCCCCTACCCTGAGACACTCTCCCCTCCCCCCGGGACACTCTACCCTCCCCTTCCCCCGGGACACTCTCCCCTCCCCCCGGGAGACTCTCCCCTCCCCCTGAGACACTCTCCCCTCCCCTTGGGGCACTCTCCCATCCCCCCGGGACACTCTCCCCACCATCCGGGACACTCTCCCCTCCCCACTGGACACTCTCCCCTCCCCCCGGGACACTCTCACCTGCCCTCCCCTCGGGACACTCTCCCCTCCCCCCGGGACACTCTCCCCTCCCCCCGGGACACTCTCCCCTCCACCCGGGACACTCTCCCCTGCCCTCCCCTCGGGACACTCTCCCCTCCCCCCGGGACATTCTCCCCTCCCCCCGGGACACTCTCCCCTCCCCCCCGGGACAACCTCCCCTCCCCTGCACTCGGGACACTCTCCCCTCCCCCCGAGACACTCTCCCCTCCCCCCGGGACACTCTCCCCTCCCCCCGGGACACTCTCCCCTACCCACCGACACACACACCCCTCCGCCCGGGACACTCCCCTCCCCCCGGGACATTCTCGCCTTCCCCCGGGACACTCTCCCCTCCCCCCCGGGACACTTTCCCCTCCCCCCGGGACACTCTCCCCTCCCCTCCCCTCGGGACACTCTCCACTCCCCCAGAGACAATCTCCCCTCCCCCCGAGACACTCTCCCCTCCCCCCAGGACACTCTCCCCTCCCCCCGAAACACTCTCCCCACCCCCCGAGACACTCTCCTCTCCCCATGAGACACTCTTCCCTCCCCCTGAGACATTCTCCCCTCTCCCTGCGACACTCTCCCAACCCCCTGAGACACTCTCCCCTCCCCCCAGGACACTCTCCCCTCCCCCCGAAACACTCTCCCCACCCCCCGAGACACTCTCCTCTCCCCATGAGACACTCTTCCCTCCCCCTGAGACATTCTCCCCTCTCCCTGCGACACTCTCCCCACCCCCTGAGACACTCTCCCCTCCCCCTGAGACACTCTCCCCACCCCCCGAGACACTCTCCCCTCCCCCCGGGACACTCTCCCCTCCCCTGAGACACTCTCCCCTCCCCTCCCCTGGGGCACTCTCCCCTCCCCCTGAGACACTCTCCCCTCCCCCCGGGACACTCTCCCCTCCCCTGAGACACTCTCCCCTCCCCTCGGGACACTCTCCCCTCCCCTCCCCTCGGGACACTCTCGCCTCCCCCCGCGAGACTCTCCGCTCCCCCTGAGACACTCTCCCCTCCCCTTGGGGCACTCTCCCATTCCCCCGGGACACTCTCCCCTCCCCACGGGACACTCTCCCCTCCCCCCGGGACACTCTCACCTGCCCTCCCCTCGGGACACTCTCCCCTCCCCCCGAGACACTCTCCCCTCCCCCCGAGACACTCTCCCTCCCCCCGAGACACACTCCTCTCCCCCCGAGATATTCTCCCCTCCCCCTGAGACATTCTCCCCTCCCCCTGAGACACTCTCCCCTCCCCCTGAGACACTCTCCCCTCCCCCCGGGACACTCTCCCCTCCCCCCGGGACACTCTCCCCTCCCCCTACGGGACAACCACCCCTCCCCTCCACTTGGGACACTATCCCCTCCCCCCGAGACACTCTCCCCTCCCCCCGGGACACTCTCCCCTCCCCCCGGGACACTCTCCCCAACCCACCGACACACACACCCCTCCGCCCGGGACACTCTCCTCCCCCCGGGACATTCTCCCCTCCCCCCGGGACACTGTTACCTCCCCCCCGGGACTCTCTCCCCTCCCCTCCCCTCGGGACACTCTCCCCTCCCCCAGAGACACTCTCCCCTCCCCCCGAGACACTCTCCCCTCCCCACGGGACACTCTCCCCTCCCCCCGGGACACGCTCCCCTCCCCTCCCCCCGGGAAACTCTCCCCTCCCCTCCCCTCGGGACACTCTCCCCACCCCCCGGGACAATCTCCCCTCCGCCCGGGACACTCTCCCCTTCCCTCGGGACATTCTACCCTCCCCTCGGGACACTCTCCCCTCGGGACACTCTTCCCACCCCTCGGGAAACTCTCCCATCCCCTCCGGACACTCTCCCCTCACCCTGGGACACTTTCCCCTCCCCTGGGGCACTCTCCCCTCCCCCTGAGACACTCTCCCCTCCCCGCGGGACACTCTCCCCTACCCTGAGACACTCTCCCCTCCCCCCGGGACACTCTACCCTCCCCTTCCCCCGGGACACTCTCCCCTCCCCCCGGGAGACTCTCCCCTCCCCCTGAAACACTCTCCCCTCCCCTTGGGGCACTCTCCCATCCCCCCGGGACACTCTCTCCACCATCCGGGAAACTCTCCCCTCCCCACTGGACACTCTCCCCTCCCCCCGGGACACTCTCACCTGCCCTCCCCTCGGGACACTCTCCCCTCCCCCCGGGACACTCTCCCCTCCCCCCGGGACACTCTCCCCTCCACCCGGGACACTCTCCCCTGCCCTCCCCTCGGGACACTCTCCCCTCCCCCCAGGACATTCTCCCCTCCCCCCGGGACACTCTCCCCTCCCCCCCGGGACAACCTCCCCTCCCCTGCACTCGGGACACTCTCCCCTCCCCTGCACTCGGGACACTCTCCCCTCCCCCCGAGACACTCTCCCCTCCCCCCGGGACACTCTCCCCTCCCCCCGGGACACTCTCCCCTACCCACCGACACACACACCCCTCCGCCCGGGACACTCCCCTCCCCCCGGGACATTCTCGCCTTCCCCCGGGACACTCTCCCCTCACCCCGGGACACTTTCCCCTCCCCCCGGGACACTCTCCCCTCCCCTCCCCTCGGGACACTCTCCACTCCCCCAGAGACAATCTCCCCTCCCCCCGAGACACTCTCCCCTCCCCCCAGGACACTCTCCCCTCCCCCCGAAACACTCTCCCCACCCCCCGAGACACTCTCCTCTCCCCATGAGACACTCTTCCCTCCCCCTGAGACATTCTCCCCTCTCCCTGCGACACTCTCCCCACCCCCTGAGACACTCTCCCCTCCCCCTGAGACACTCTCCCCTCCCCCTGAGACACTCTCCCCTCCCCCTGAGACACTCTCCCCTCCATCTGAGACACTCTCCCCTCCCCCCGAGACACTCTCCCCTCCCCCCGGGACACTCTCCCCTCCCCTCGGGACACTCTCCCCTCCCCCCGGGACACTCTCCCCTCCCCCCGGGACAATCTCCCCTCCCCCTGAGACACTCTCCCCACCCCCTGAGACACTCTCCCCTCCCCCTGAGACACTCTCCCCTCCCCCTGAGACACTCTCCCCTCCATCTGAGACACTCTCCCCTCCCCCCGAGACACACTCCCCTCCCCCCGGGACATTCTCCCCTCCCCTCGGGACACTCTCCCCTCCCCCCGGGACACTCTCCCCTCCCCCCGGGACACTCTCCCCTCCCCTCGGGACACTCTCCCCTCCCCCCGGGACACTCTCCCCTCCCCCCGGGACAATCTCCCCTCCCCCTGAGACACTCTCCCCACCCCCTGAGACACTCTCCCCTCCCCCTGAGACACTCTCCCCTCCCCCTGAGACACTCTCCCCTCCATCTGAGACACTCTCCCCTCCCCCCGAGACACACACCCCTCCGCCCGGGACACTCCCCTCCCCCCGGGACATTCTCCCCTCCCCCCGGGACTCTCTCCCCTCCCCTCCCCTCGGGACACTCTCCCCTCCCCCAGAGACACTCTCCCCTCCCCCCGAGGCACTCTCCCCTCCCCTCGGGACACTCTCCCCTACCCTCGGGACACACTCCTCTCCCCCCGGGACACTCTCCCCTCCCACTGAGACATTCTCCCCTCCCCCTGCGACACTCTCCCCACCCCCTGAGACACTCTCCCCTCCCCCCGGGACACTCTCCCCTCCCCTCCCCCTGAGACACTCTCCCCTCCCCTTGGGGCACTCTCCCATCCCCCCGGGACACTCTCCCCTCCCCCCGGGACACTCTCCCCTCCCCCCCGGGACACTTTCCCCTCCCCCCGGGACACTCTCCCCTCCCCTCCCCTCGGGACACTCTCCACTCCCCCAGAGACAATCTCCCCTCCCCCCGAGACACTCTCCCCTCCCCCCAGGACACTCTCCACTCCCCCCGAAACACTCTCCCCACCCCCCGAGACACTCTCCTCTCCCCATGAGACACTCTTCCCTCCCCCTGAGACATTCTCCCCTCCCCCTGCGACACTCTCCCCACCCCCTGAGACACTCTCCCCTCCCCCTGAGACACTCTCCCCTCCCCCTGAGACACTCTCCCCTCCATCTGAGACACTCTCCCCTCCCCCCGAGACACTCTCCCCTCCCCCCGGGACACTCTCCCCTCCCCTCGGGACAATCTCCCCTCCCCCCGGGACACTCTCCCCTCCCCCCGGGACACTCTCCCCTCCCCCCAGGACACTCTCCCCTCCCCCCGAGACACTCTTCCCTCCCCCTGAGACATTCTCTCCTCCCCCTGAGACACTCTCCCCGCCCCCTGAGACACTCTCCCCTCCCCCTGAGACACTCTCCCCTCCCCCTGAGACACTCTCCCCTCCATCTGACACACTCTCCCCTCCCCCC
Organism: Pristiophorus japonicus; assembly: GCF_044704955.1. NCBI lineage: Eukaryota > Metazoa > Chordata > Chondrichthyes > Pristiophoridae > Pristiophorus > Pristiophorus japonicus. The sequence continues at coordinate 9,339 of NW_027251271.1, forward strand.
GAGACACTCTCCCCTCCCCCCGGGACATTCTCCCCTCCCCTCGGGACACTCTCCCCTCCCCCCGGGACACAGTCCCTTCCCTCCGGGACACTCTCCCCTCCCCCCGGGACAATCTCCCCTCCGCCCGGGACACTCTCCCCTTCCCTCGGGACATTCTCCCCTCCACTCGGGACACTCTCCCCTTCCCCCGGGACACTCTCCCCTCCCCTCGGGAAACTCTCCCCTCCCCTCCGGACACTCTCCCCTCCCCCTGGGACACTTTCCCCTCGCCTGGGGCACTCTCCCCTCCCCCTGAGACACTCTCCCCTCGCCCCGGGACACTCTCCCCTACCCTCCCCTCGGGACACGCTCCCCACCCCCCGAGACACTCTCCCCTCCCCCCGGGACACTCTCCCCTCCCCACGGGACACTCTCCCCTCCCCCCGGGACACTCTCACCTGTCCTCCCCTCGGGACACTCTCCCCTCCCCCCGAGACACTCTCCCTCCCCCCGAGAGACACTCCTCTCCCCCCGAGATACTCTCCCCTCCCCCTGAGACACTCTCCCCTCCCCCTGAGACACTCTCCCCTCCCCCTGAGACACTCTCCCCTCCCCCCGGGACACTCTCCCCTGCCCTCCCCTCGGGATATTCTCCCCTCCCCCCGGAACATTCTCCCCTCCCCCCGGGACACTCTCCCCTCCCCCTGAGACATTCTCCCCTCCCCCTGAGACATTCTCCCCTCCCCCCGGGACACTATCCCCTCCCCCCGAGACACTCTCCCCTCCCCCCGGGACACTCTCCCCTCCCCCCGGGACACTCTCCCCTACCCACCGACACACACACCCCTCCGCCCGGGACACTCTCCTCCCCCCGGGACATTCTCCCCTCCCCCCGGGACACTCTTACCTCCCCCCCGGGACACTCTCCCCTCCCCCCGGGACACTCTCCTCCCCCCGGGACATTCTCCCCTCCCCCCGGGACACTCTTACCTCCCCCCCGGGACTCTCTCCCCTCCCCTCCCCTCGGGACACTCTCCCCTCCCCCAGAGACACTCTCCCCTCCCCCCGAGACACTCTCCCCTCCCCACGGGACACTCTCCCCTCCCCCCGGGACACTCTCCCCTCCCCTCCCCTCGGGACACTCTCCCCACCCCCCGGGACAATCTCCCCTCCGCCCGGTACACTCTCCCCTTCCCTCGGGACATTCTACCCTCCCCTCGGGACACTCTCCCCTCGGGACACTCTTCCCACCCCTCCGGACACTCTCCCCTCACCCTGGGACACTTTCCCCTCCCCTGGGGCACTCTCCCCTCCCCCTGATACACTCTCCCCTCCCCCCGGGACACTCTCCCGTCCCCTGAGACACTCTCCCCTCCCCCCGGGACACTCTCCCCTCCCCCCGGGAGACTCTCCCCTCCCTCTGAGACACTCTCCCCTCCCCTTGGGACACTCTCCCCACCACCCGGGACACTCTCGCCTCCCCACTGGACACTCTCCCCTCCCCCCAGGACACTCTAAACTGCCCTCCCCTCGGGACACTCTCCCCTCCCACCGGGACATTCTCCCCTCCCCCCGGGACACTCTCCCCTCCCCCCGGGACATTCTCCCCTCCCCCCGGGACACTCTCCCCTCCCCCCCGGGACAACCTCCCCTCCCCTGCACTCGGGACACTCTCCCCTCCCCCCGAGACACTCTCCCCTCCCCCCGGGACACTCTCCCCTCCCCCCGGGACACTCTCCCCCACCCACCGACACACACACCCCTCCGCCCGGGACACTCCCCTCCCCCCGGGACATTCTCCCCTTCCCCCGGGACACTCTCCCCTCCCCCCCGGGACACTTTCACCTCCCCCCGGGACACTCTCCCCTCCCCTCCCCTCGGGACACTCTCCACTCCCCCAGAGACACTCTCCCCTCCCCCCGAGACACTCTCCCCTCCCCCCAGGACACTCTCCCCTCCCCCCGAAACACTCTCCCCACCCCCCGAGACACTCTCCTCTCCCCATGAGACACTCTTCCCTCCCCCTGAGACATTCTCCCCTCTCCCTGCGACACTCTCCCCACCCCCTGAGACACTCTCCCCTCCCCCTGAGACACTCTCCCCTCCCCCTGAGACACTCTCCCCTCCCCCTGAGACACTCTCCCCTCCCCCTGAGACACTCTCCCCTCCCCCTGAGACACTCTCCCCTCCCCCTGAGACACTCTCCCCTCCCCCTGAGACACTCTCCCCTCCATCTGAGACACTCTCCCCTCCCCCCGAGACACTCTCCCCTCCCCCCGGGACACTCTCCCCTCCCCCTGAGACACTCTCCCCTCCCCCTGAGACACTCTCCCCTCCATCTGAGACACTCTCCCCTCCCCCCGGGACACTCTCCCCTCCCCCCGGGACAATCTCCCCTCCCCCCGAGACACTCTTCCCTCCCACTGAGAAATTCTCCCCTCCCCCTGAGACACTCTCCCCACCCCCTGAGACACTCTCCCCTCCCCCTGAGACACTCTCCCCTCCATCTGAGACACTCTCCCCTCCCCCCGAGACACTCTCCCCTCCCCCCGGGACATTCTCCCCTCCCCTCGGGACACTCTCCCCTCCCCCCGGGACACAGTCCCTTCCCTCCGGGACACTCTCACCTCCCCCCGGGACAATCTCCCCTCCGCCCGGGACACTCTCCCCTCCCCTCGGGACACTCTCCCCTCCCCCCGGGACACAGTCCCTTCCCTCCGGGACACTCTCACCTCCCCCCGGGACAATCTCCCCTCCGCCCGGGACACTCTCCCCTCCCCTCGGGACACTCTCCCCTCGGGACACTCTCCTCTCCCCTCGGCAAACTCTCCCCTCCCCTCCGGACACTCTCCCCTCCCCCTGGGACACTTTCCCCTCGCCTGGGGCACTCTCCCCTCCTCCTGAGACACTCTCCCCTCCCCCCGGGACACTCTCCCCTACCCTCCCCTCGGGACAATCTCCCCTCCCCTCCCCTGGGGCACTCTCCCCTCCCCCTGAGACACTCTCCCCTCCGCCCGGGACACTCTCCCCTCCCCTCCCCTGGGGCACTCTCCCCTCCCCCTGAGACACTCTCCCCTCCCCCCGGGACACTCTCCCCTACCCTCCCCTCGGGACACTCTCCCCTACCCTCCCCTCGGGACACTCTCTCCTCCCCTCCCCTGGGGCACTCTCCCCTCCCCCTGAGACACTCTCCCCTCCGCCCGGGACACTCTCCCCTCCCCTCCCCTGGGGCACTCTCCCCTCCCCCTGAGACACTCTCCCCTCCGCCCGGGACACTCTCCCCTCCCCTCCCCTGGGGCACTCTCCCCTCCCCCTGAGACACTCTCCCCTCCCCCCGGGACACTCTCCCCTACCCTCCCCTCGGGACACTCTCCCCTCCCATCCCCTGGGGCACTCTCCCCTCCCCCTGAGATACTCTCCCCTCCCCCCGGGACACTCTCCCCTCCCCTCCCCCTGGGACACTCTCGCCTCCCCCCGCGAGACTCTCCCCTCCCCCTGAGACACTCTCCCCTCCCCTTGGGGCACTCTCCCATTCCCCCGGGACACTCGCCCCTCCCCACGGGACACTCTCCCCTCCCCCCGGGACACTCTCACCTGCCCTCCCCTCGGGACACTCTCCCCTCCCCCCGAGACACTCTCCCCTCCCCCCGAGACACACTCCTCTCCCCCTGAGACACTCTCCCCTCCCCCCGGGACACTCTCCCCTACCCTCCCCTCGGGACACTCTCCCCTCCCATCCCCTGGGGCACTCTCCCCTCCCCCTGATACACTCTCCCCTCCCCCCGGGACACTCTCCCCTCCCATGAGACACTCTCCCCTCCCCCCGGGACACTCTCCCCTCCCCCCGGGAGACTCTCCCCTCCCCCTGAGACACTCTCGCCTCCCCACTGGACACTCTCCCCTCCCCCCGGGACACACTCCCCTCCCCTCGGGACACTCTCCCCTCCCCTTGGAACACTCTCCCCTCCCCCTGGGACACTCTCCCCTCCCCCCGGGACATTCTCCCCTCCCCCCGGGACACTCTCCCCTCCCCCCGGGACATTCTCCCCTCCCCCCGGGACACTCTCCCCTCCCCCCCGGGACAACCTCCCCTCCCCTGCACTCGGGACACTCTCCCCTCCCCCAGAGACACTCTCCCCTCCCCCCGGGACACTCTCCCCTCCCCCCGGGACACTCTCCCCTACCCACCGACACACACACCCCTCCGCCCGTGACACTCCCCTCCCCCCGGGACATTCTCCCCTTCCCCCGGGACACTCCCCTCCCCCCGGGACATTCTCCCCTTCCCCCGGGACACTCTCCCCTCCCCCCCGGGACACTTTCCCCTCCCCCCGGGACACTCTCCCCTCCCCTCCCCTCGGGACACTCTCCACTCCCCCAGAGACACTCTCCCCTACCCCCGAGACACTCTCCCCTCCCCCCAGGACACTCTCCCCTCCCCCCGAAACACTCTCCCCACCCCCCGAGACACTCTCCTCTCCCCATGAGACACTCTCCCCTCCCCCTGAGACATTCTCCCCTCCCCCTGCGACACTCTCCCCACCCCCTGAGACACTCTCCCCTCCCCCTGAGACACTCTCCCCTCCCCCTGAGACACTCTCCCCTCCCCCTGAGACACTCTCCCCTCCATCTGAGACACTCTCCCCTCCCCCCGAGACACTCTCCCCTCCCCCCGGGACACTCTCCCCTCCCCCCGGGACAATCTCCCCTCCCCCCGAGACACTCTTCCCTCCCACTGAGACATTCTCCCCTCCCCCTGAGACACTCTCCCCACCCCCTGAGACACTCTCCCCTCCCCCTGAGACACTCTCCCCTCCCCCTGAGACACTCTCCCCTCCCCCCGGGACATTCTCCCCTCCCCTCGGGACACTCTCCCCTCCCCCCGGGACACAGTCCCTTCCCTCCGGGACACTCTCCCCTCCCCCCGGGACAATCTCCTCTCCGCCCGGGACACTCTCCCCTCCCCTCGGGACACTCTCCCCTCGGGACACTCTCCCCTCCCCTCGGCAAACTCTCCCCTCCCCTCCGGACACTCTCCCTTCCCCCTGGGACACTTTCCCCTCGCCTGGGGCACTCTGCCCTCCTCCTGAGACACTCTCCCCTCCCCCCGGGACACTCTCCCCTACCCTCCCCTGGGGCACTCTCCCCTCCCCCTGAGACACTCTCCCCTCCCCCCGGGACACTCTCCCCTACCCTCCCCTCGGGACACTCTCCCCTCCCATCCCCTGGGGCACTCTCCCCTCCCCCTGAGATACTCTCCCCTCCCCCCGGGACACTCTACCCTCCCCTCCCCCTGGGACACTCTCGCCTCCCCCCGCGAGACTCTCCCCTCCCCCTGAGACACTCTCCCCTCCCCTTGGGGCACTCTCCCATTCCCCCGGGACACTCGCCCCTCCCCGCGGGACACTCTCCCCTCCCCCCGGGACACTCTCACCTGCCCTCCCCTCGGGACACTCTCCCCTCCCCCCGAGACATTCTCCCCTCCCCCTGAGACATTCTCCCCTCCCCCTGAGACACTCTCCCCTCCCCCTGAGACACTCTCCCCTCTCCCCGGGACACTCTCCCCTGCCCTCCCCTCGGGATATTCTCCCCTCCCCCCGGAACATTCTCCCCTCCCCCCGGGACACTCTCCCCTCCCCCTACGGGACAACCACCCCTCTCCTCCACTCGGGACACTATCCCCTCCCCCCGAGACACTCTCCCCTCCCCCCGGGACACTCTCCCCTCCCCCCGGGACACTCTCCCCTACCCACCGACACACACACCCCACCGCCCGGGACACTCCCCACCCCCCGGTACATTCTCCCCTCCCCCCGGGACACTCTTCCCTCCCCCCCGGGACTCTCTCCCCTCCCCTCCCCTCGGGACACTCTCCCCTCCCCCCGAGACACTCTCCCCTCCCCCCGAGACACTCTCCCCTCGGGACACTCTCCCCTCCCCTCGGGACACACTCCTCTCCCCCCGGGACACTCTCCCCTCCCCCCAGGACACTCTCCCCTCCCACTGAGACATTCTCCCCTCCCCCTGCGACACTCTCCCCACCCCCTGAGACACTCTCCCCTCCCCCCGGGATACTCTCCCCTCACCCTGAGACACTCTCCCCACCCCCTGAGACACTCTCCCCTCCCCCTGAGACACTCTCCCCTCCCCTTGGGACACACTCCCCTCCCCCTGAGACACTCTCCCCTCCCCCCGGGACACTGTCCCCTCCCCCCGGGACACTGTCCCCTCCCCCCGGGACACTCTCCCCTCCCCCCGAGACACTCTCCCCTCCCCCTGAGACACTCTCCCCTCCCCCTGAGACACTCTCCCCTCCATCTGAGACACTCTCCCATCACCCTGAGATACTCTCCCCTCCCCCTGAGACACTCTCCCCTCCCCCCGGGACACTCTCCCCTCCCCTCCCCCTGGGACACTCTCCCCTCCCCCTGAGACACTCTCCCCACCCCCTGAGACACTCTCCCCTCCCCTCCCCCTGAGACACTCTCCCCTCCCCCCGGGACACTCTCACCTCCCCTCCCCCTGAGACACTCTCCCCTCCCCCTGAGACACTCTCCCCACCCCCTGAGACACTCTCCCCTCCCCACCCCCTGAGACACTCTCCCCTCCCCTCCCCCCGGGACACTCTCCCCTCCCCTCCCCCTGAGACACTCTCCCCTCGTCCCGGGACACTCTCCCCTCCCCTCCCCCCGGGACACTCTCCCCTCCCCCTGGGAGACTCTCCCCTACCCCTGAGACACTCTCCCCTCCCCTTGGGGCACTCTCCCATCCCCCCGGGACACTCTCCCCACCACCCGGGACACTCTCCCCTCCCCACTGGACACTCTCCCCTCCCCCCGGGACACTCTCACCTGCCCTCCCCTCGGGACACTCTCCCCTCCCACCGGGACATTCTCCCCTCCCCCCGGGACACTCTCCCCTCCCCCCGGGACACTCTCCCCTCCCCCCGGGACACTCTCCCCTCCCCCCGGGACACTCTCCCCTGCCCTCCCCTCGGGACACTCTCCCCTCCCCCCGGGACATTCTCCCCTCCCCCCGGGACACTCTCCCCTCCCCTCCGGGACAACCTCCCCTCCCCTGCACTCGGGACACTCTCCCCTCCCCCCGAGACACTCTCCCCTCCCCCCGGGACACACTCCCCTCCCCCCGGGACACTCTCCCCTCCCCTCCGCTCGGGACACTCTCCACTCCCCCAGAGACACTCTCCACTCCCCCCGAGACACTCTCCCCTCCCCCCAGGACATTCTCCCCTCCCCCCGAGACACTCTCCCCACCCCCCGAGACACTCTTCCCTCCCCCTGAGACATTCTCCCCTCCCCCTGCGACACTCTCCCCACCCCTTGAGACACTCTCCCCTCCCCCTGAGACATTCTCCCCTCCCCCTGAGACACTCTCCCCTCCATCTGAGACACTCTCCCCTCCCCCTGAGACACTCTCCCCTCCCCCCGGGACACTCTCCCCTCCCCTCGGGACACTCTCCCCTCCCCCCGGGACACTCTCCCCTCCCCCCGGGACGCTCTCCCCTCCCCCCGGGACACTCTCCCCTCCCCCCGATACACTCTTCCCTCCCCCTGAGACATTCTCCCCTCCCCCTGAGACACTCTCCCCACCCCCTGAGACACTCTCCCCTCCCCCTGAGACACTCTCCCCTCCCCCTGAGACACTCTCCCCTCCATCTGAGATACTCTCCCCTCCCCCCGAGACACTCTCCCCTCCCCCCGGGACATTCTCCCCTCCCCTCGGGACACTCTCCCCTCCCCCCGGGACACAGTCCCTTCCCTCCGGGACACTCTCCCCTCCCCCCGGGACAATCTCCCCTCCGCCCGGGACACTCTCCCCTTCCCTCGGGACATTCTCCCCTCCCCTCGGGACACTCTCCCCTCCCCTCCCCTCGGGACACTCTCCCCTCCCCCAGAGACACTCTCCCCTCCCCCCGGGACAATCTCCCCTCCGCCCGGGACATTCTCCCCTTCCCTCGGGACATTCTCCCCTCCCCTCGGGACACTCTCCCCTCGGGACTCTCTCCCCTCCCCACGGGAAACTCTCCCCTCCCCTCCGGACACTCTCCCCTCCCCCTGGGACACTTTCCCCTCGCCTGGGGCACTCTCCCCTCCCCCTGAGACACTCTCCCCTCCCCATGGGACACTCTCCCCTACCCTCCCCTCGGGACACTCTCCCCTCCCCTTCCCCTGGGACACTCTCCGCACCCGCTGAGACACTCTCCCCTCCCCCCGGGACACTCTCCCCTCCCCTCCCCCAGAGATACTCTCCCCTCCCCCTGAGACACTCTCCCCTCCCCCGGGACACTCCCCCTCCCCCCGAGACACTCTCCCCTCCCCCCGAGACACTCTCCTCTCCACCCGAGACACTCTCCCCTCCATCTGAGACACTCTACCCTCCCCCCGAGACACTCTCCCCTCCCCCCGGGACACTCTCCCCTCCCCTCGGGAGACTCTCCCCTCCCCCCGGGACACACTCCCCTCCCCCCGGGACACTCTCCCCTCCCCCCGGGACACTCTCCCCTCCCCCCGGGACACTCTCCCCTCCCCCCGGGACACTCTTCCCTCCCCCTGAGACATTCTCCCCTCCAGCTGAGACATTCTCCCCTCCCCCCGAGACGCTCTCCCCTCCCCCCCGGGACACTCTCCCCTCCCCTCGGGACATTCTCCCCTCACCCCGGGACACAGTCCCTTCCCTCCGGGACACTCTCCCCTCCCCCCGGGACACTCTCCCCTCCCCCCGGGACACTCTCCCCTCCCCCCGGGATACTCTTCCCTCCCCTCCCCTCGGGACACTCTCCCCTCCCCCCGGGACACTCTCCCCTCCCACGGGACTCTCTCCCCTCCCCCCGGGACACTCTCCCCTCCACCCGGGACACTCTCCCCTCCCCTCGGGACACTATCCCCTCCCCCCGAGACACTCTCCCCTCCCCTCGGGACACTATCCCCTCCCCCCAGGACACTCTCCCCTCCCCCCGGGACACTCTCCCCTCCCCCCGGGACACTCTCCTCTCCCCCCGAGACACTCTTCCCTCCCCCTGAGACATTCTCCCTTCCCCCTGCGACACTCTCCCCAGCCCTTGAGACACTCTCCCCTCCCCCTGAGACACTCTCCCCTCCCCCTAAGACACTCTCCCCTCCATCTGAGACACTCTCCCCTCCCCTCGAGACACTCTCCCCTCCCCCCTGGACACTCACCCCTCCCCTCGGGACACTCTCCCCTCCCCCCGGGACACTCTCCCCTCCCCCCGAGACACTCTCCCCTCCCCCTGAGACACTCTCCCCTCCCCCTGAGACACTCTCCATTCCCCCTGAGACACTCTCCCCTCCCCCTGAGACACTCTCCCCTCCCCCCGGGACACTCTCCCCTCCCCCCGGGACACTCTCCCCTCCCCCTGAGACACTCTCCCCTCCCCCCGGGACACTCTCCCCTCCCCTCGGGCCACTCTCCCCTCTCCCCGGGACACTCTCCCCTCCCCCTGAGACATTCTCCCCTCGCCCCGAGACACTCTCCCTCCCCCCGAGACATTCTCCCCTCCCCCTGAGACACTCTCCCCTCCCCCTGAGACACTCTCCCCTCCCCCCGGAACACTCTCCCCTGCCCTCCCCTCGGGATATTCTCCCCTCCCCCCGGAACATTCTCCCCTCCCCCCGGGACACTCTCCCCTCCCCCCGGGACACTCTCCCCTACCCACCGACACACACACCCCTCCGCCCGGGACACTCCTCTCCCCCCGGGACATTCTCCCCTCCCCCCAGGACACTCTTCCCTCCCCGCCGGGACTCTCTCCCCTCCCCTCCCCTCGGGACACTCTCCCCTCCCCCAGAGACACTCTCCCCTCCCCCCGAGACACTCTCCCCTCCCCACGGGACACTCTCCCCTCCCCCCGGGACACTCTCCCCTCCCCTCGGGACACTCTCCCCTCCCCCCGAGACACTCTTCCCTCCCCTTGAGACATTCTCCCCTCCCCCTGAGACACTCTCCCATCCCCCTGAGACACTCTCCCCACCCCCTGAGACACTCTCCCCTCCCCCTGAGACACTCTCCCCTCCCCCTGGGACACTCTCCCCTCCCCTCCCCCTGGGACACTCTCCCCTCCCCCTGAGACACTCTCCCCACCCCCTGAGACACTCTCCCCTCCCCCCGGGACACTCTCCCCTCCCCTCCCCCTGAGACACTCTCCCCTCCCCCGGGACACTCTCCCCTCCCCTCCGCCTGGGACACTCTCCCCACCCCCTGAGACACTCTCCCCTCCCCCTGAGACACTCTCCCCTCCTCCCGGGACACTCTCCCCTCCCCTCCCCCTGGGACACTCTCCCCACCCGCTGAGACACTGTCCCCTCCCCCCGGGACACTCTCCCCTCCCCTCCCCCAGAGATACTCTCCCCTCCCCCTGAGACACTCTCCCCTCCCCCGGGACACTCCTCCTCCCCCCGAGACACTCTCCCCTCCCCCCGAGACACTCTCCTCTCCCCCCGAGATACTCTCCCCTCCATCTGAGACACTCTACCCTCCCCCCGGGACACTCTCCCCTCCCCCCGGGACACTCTCCCCTCCCCCCGGGACACTCTCCCCTCCCCCCGGGACACTCTTCCCTCCCCCTGAGACATTCTCCCCTCCAGCTGAGACATTCTCCCCTCCCCCCGAGACGCTCTCCCCTCCCCCCGGGACACTCTCCCCTCCCCTCGGGACATTCTCCCCTCACCCCGGGACACAGTCCCTTCCCTCCGGGACACTCTCCCCTACCCCCGGGAAACTCTCCCCTCCCCCCGGGACACTCTCCCCTCCCCCCGGGATACTCTTCCCTCCCCTCCCCTCGGGACACTCTCCCCTCCCCCCGGGACACTCTCCCCTCCCACGGGACTCTCTCCCCTCCCCCCGGGACACTCTCCCCTCCACCCGGGACACTCTCCCCTCCCCTCGGGACACTATCCCCTCCCCACGAGACACTCTCCCCTCCCCTCGGGACACTATCCCCTCCCCCCAGGACACTCTTCCCTCCCCCCGGGACACTCTCCCCTCCCCCCGGGACACTCTCCTCTCCCCCCGAGACACTCTTCCCTCCCCCTGAGACACTCTCCCCTCCCCCTGAGACACTCTCCCCTCCCCCTAAGACACTCTCCCCTCCATCTGAGACACTCTCCCCTCCCCCCGAGACACTCTCCCCTCCCCCCTGGATACTCACCCCTCCCCTCGGGACACTCTCCCCTCCCCCCGGGACACTCTCCCCTCCCCCCGAGACAGGCTCCCCTCCCCCTGAGACACTCTCCCCACCCCCTGAGACACTCTCCCCTCCCCCTGAGACACTCTCCCCTCCATCTGAGACACTCTCCCCTCCCCCTGAGACACTCTCCCCACCCCCTGAGACACTCTCCCCTCCCCCTGAGACACTCTCCCCTCCTCCCGGGACACTCTCCCCTCCCCCCGGGACACTCTCCCCTCCCCCCGAGACACTCTCCCCTCCCCCCGGGACACTCTCCCCTCCCCTCGGGACACTCTCCCCTCCCCCCGGGACACTCTCCCCTCCCCCGAGACATTCTCCCCTCCCCCTGAGACACTCTCCGCACCCCCTGAGACACTCTTCCCTCCCCCTGAGACACTCTCCCCTCCCCCTGAGACACTCTCCCCTCCCCCTGAGACACTCTCCCCTCCATCTGAGACACGCTCCCCTCCCCCCGAGACACTCTCCCCTCCCCCCTGGACACTCACCCCTCCCCTCGGGACACTCTCCCCTCCCCCCGGGACACTCTCCCCTCCCCCCGAGACAGTCTCCCCTCCCCCTGAGACACTCTCCCCACCCCCTGAGACACTCTCCCCTCCCCCTGAGACACTCTCCCCTCCATCTGAGACACTCTCCCCTCCCCCTGAGACACTCTCCCCACCCCCTGAGACACTCTCCCCTCCCCCCGAGACACTCTCCCCTCCCCCCGGGACACTCTCCCCTCCCCCCGAGACACTCTCCCCTCCCCCCGGGACACTCTCCCCTCCCCTCGGGACACTCTCCCCTCCCCCCGGGACACTCTCCCCTCCCCCTGAGACATTCTCCCCTCCCCCTGAGACACTCTCCGCACCCCCTGAGACACTCTTCCCTCCCCCTGAGACACTCTCCCCTCCCCCTGAGACACTCTCCCGTACCCCCGAGACACTCTCCCCTCCATCTGAGACACGCTCCCCTCCCCCCGAGACACTCTCCCCTCCCCCCGGGACACTCTCCCCTCCCCCCGGGACACTCTCCCCTCCCCCCGGGACACTCTCCCCTCCCCCCGAGACACTCTTCCCTCCCCCTGAGACATTCTCCCCTCCCCCTGAGACACTCTCCCCTCCCCCTGAGACACTCTCAACTACCCCTGAGACACTCTCCCCTCCCCCTGAGACACTCTCCCATCCCCCTGAGACACTCTCCCCACCCCCTGAGACACTCTCCCCTCCCCCTGAGACACTCTCCCCTCCCCCTGAGACACGCTCCCCTCCCCCCGGGACACTCTCCCCTCCCCTCCCCCTGGGACACTCTCCCCTCCCCCTGAGACACTCTCCCCACCCCCTGAGACACTCTCCCCACCCCCTGAGACACTCTCCCCTCCCCCTGAGACACGCTCCCCTCCCCCCGGGACACTCTCCCCTCCCCTCCCCCTGGGACACTCTCCCCTCCCCCTGAAACACTCTCCCCACCCCCTGAGACACTCTCCCCTCCCCTCCGCCCGGGACACTCCCCTCCCCCCGGGACATTCTCCCCTCCCCCCGGGACACTCGTCCCTCCCCCCCGGGACTCTCTCCCCTCCCCTCCCCTCGGGACACTCTCCCCTCCCCCAGAGACACTCTCCCCTCCCCCGAGACACTCTCCCCTCCCCACGGGACACTCTCCCCTCCCCCCGGGACACTCTCCCCTCCCCTCGGGACACTCTCCCCTCCCCCCGGGACACTCTCCCCTCCCCCCGAGACAGTCTCCCCTCCCCCTGAGACACTCTCCCCACCCCCTGAGACACTCTCCCCTCCCCCTGAGACACTCTCCCCTCCATCTGAGACACTCTCCCCTCCCCCTGAGACACTCTCCCCACCCCCTGAGACACTCTCCCCTCCCCCTGAGACACTCTCCCCTCCCCCCGGGACACTCTCCCCTCCCCCCGGAACACTCTCCCCTCCCCCCGAGACACTCTCCCCCCCCCCCCGGGACACTCTCCCCTCCCCTCGGGACACTCTCCCCTCCCCCCGGGACACTCTCCCCTCCCCCTGAGACACTCTTCCCTCCCCCTGAGACACTCTCCCCTCCCCCTGAGACACTCTCCCCTCCCCCTGAGACACTCTCCCCTCCATCTGAGACACGCTCCCCTCCCCCCGAGACACTCTCCCCTCCCCCCGGGACACTCTCCCCTCCCCCCGGGACACTCTCCCCTCCCCCGGGACACTCTCCCCTCCCCCCGGGACACTCTCCCCTCCCCCCGAGACACTCTTCCCTCCCCCTGAGACATTCTCCCCTCCCCCTGAGACACTCTCCCCACCCCCTGAGACACTCTCCCATCCCCCTGAGACACTCTCCCCACCCCCTGAGACACTCTCCCCTCCCCCCGGGACACTCTCCCCTCCCCCCGGGACACTCTCCCCTCCCCCCGAGACACTCTCCCCTCCCCCCGGGACACTCTCCCCTCCCCTCGGGACACTCTCCCCTCCCCCTGAGACATTCTCCCCTCCCCCTGAGACACTCTCCGCACCCCCTGAGACACTCTTCCCTCCCCCTGAGACACTCTCCCCTCCCCCTGAGACACTCTCCCCTCCCCCTGAGACACTCTCCCCTCCATCTGAGACACGCTCCCCTCCCCCCGAGACACTCTCCCCTCCCCCCGGGACACTCTCCCCTCCCCCCGGGACACTCTCCCCTCCCCCCGGGACACTCTCCCCTCCCCCCGAGACACTATTCCCTCCCCCTGAGACATTCTCCCCTCCCCCTGAGACACTCTCCCCTCCCCCTGAGACACTCTCAACTACCCCTGAGACACTCTCCCCTCCCCCTGAGACACTCTCCCATCCCCCTGAGACACTCTCCCCTCCCCCTGAGACACTCTCCCCTCCCCCTGAGACACTCTCCCCTCCCCTCCCCCTGGGACACTCTCCCCTCCCCCTGAGACACTCTCCCCACCCCCTGAGACACTCTCCCCACCCCCTGAGACACTCTCCCCTCCCCCTGAGACACGCTCCCCTCCCCCCGGGACACTCTCCCCTCCCCTCCCCCTGGGACACTCTCCCCTCCCCCTGAGACACTCTCCCCACCCCCTGAGACACTCTCCCCACCCACTGAGACACTCTCCCCTCCCCCTGAGACACGCTCCCCTCCCCCCGGGACACTCTCCCCTCCCCTCCCCCTGGGACACTCTCCCCTCCCCCTGAGACACTCTCCCCACCCCCTGAGACACTCTCCCCTCCCCTCCGCCCGGGACACTCCCCTCCCCCCGGGACATTCTCCCCTCCCCCCGGGACACTCGTCCCTCCCCCCCGGGACTCTCTCCCCTCCCCTCCCCTCGGGACACTCTCCCCTCCCCCAGAGACACTCTCCCCTCCCCCGAGACACTCTCCCCTCCCCACGGGACACTCTCCCCTCCCCCCGGGACACTCTCCCCTCCCCTCGGGACACTCTCCCCTCCCCCCGGGACACTCTCCCCTCCCCCCGAGACAGTCTCCCCTCCCCCTGAGACACTCTCCCCACCCCCTGAGACACTCTCCCCTCCCCCTGAGACACTCTCCCCTCCATCTGAGACACTCTCCCCTCCCCCTGAGACACTCTCCCCACCCCCTGAGACACTCTCCCCTCCCCCTGAGACACTCTCCCCTCCCCCCGGGACACTCTCCCCTCCCCCCGGAACACTCTCCCCTCCCCCCGAGACACTCTCCCCTCCCCCCGGGACACTCTCCCCTCCCCTCGGGACACTCTCCCCTCCCCCCGGGACACTCTCCCCTCCCCCTGAGACATTCTCCCCTCCCCCTGAGACACTCTCCGCACCCCCTGAGACACTCTTCCCTCCCCCTGAGACACTCTCCCCTCCCCCTGAGACACTCTCCCCTCCCCCTGAGACACTCTCCCCTCCATCTGAGACACGCTCCCCTCCCCCCGAGACACTCTCCCCTCCCCCCGGGACACTCTCCCCTCCCCCCGGGACACTCTCCCCTCCCCCCGGGACACTCTCCCCTCCCCCCGAGACACTCTTCCCTCCCCCTGAGACAATCTCCCCTCCCCCTGAGACACTCTCCCCACCCCCTGAGACACTCTCCCATCCCCCTGAGACACTCTCCCCACCCCCTGAGACACTCTCCCCTCCCCCTGAGACACTCTCCCCTCCCCCCGGGACACTCTCCCCTCCCCTCCCCCTGGGACACTCTCCCCTCCCCCTGAGACACTCTCCCCACCCCCTGAGACACTCTCCCCTCCCCCTGGGACACTCTCCCCTCCCCCTGAGACACTCTCCCCTCCCCCCGGGACACTCTCCCCTCCCCTCCCCCCGCGACACTCTTCCCTCCCCCTGAGACACTCTCCCCTCCCCCCGGGACACTCTCCCCTCCCCTCCCCCCGCGACACTCTCCCATCCCCCTGAGACACTCTCCCCTCCCACTGAGACACTCTCCCCTCCCCCTGAGACACTCTCCCCACCCCCTGAGACACTCTCCCCTCCATCTGAGACACTCTCCCATCCCCCTGAGACACTCTCCCCACCCCCTGAGACACTCTCCCCTCCCCCTGAGACACTCTCCCCTCCCCCCGGGACACTCTCCCCTCCCCTCCCCCTGGGACACTCTCCCCTCCCCCTGAGACACTCTCCCCACCCCCTGAGACACTCTCCCCTCCCCCCGGGACACTCTCCCCTCCCCTCCCCCTGAGACACTCTCCCCTCCCCCCGGGACACTCTCCCCTCCCCTCCGCCTGGGACACTCTCCCCACCCCCTGAGACACTCTCCCCTCCCCCTGAGACACTCTCCCCTCGTCCCGGGACACTCTCCCCTCCCCTCCCCCTGGGACACTCTCCCCACCCGCTGAGACACTGTCCCCTCCCCCCGGGACACTCTCCCCTCCCCTCCCCCAGAGATACTCTCCCCTCCCCCTGAGACACTCTCCCCTCCCCCGGGACACTCCCCCTCCCCCCGAGACACTATCCCCTCCCCCCGAGACACTCTCCTCTCCCCCCGAGACACTCTCCCCTCCCCCCGGGACACTCTCCCCTCCCCTCGGGAGACTCTCCCCTCCCCCCGGGATACACTCCCCTCCCCCCGGGACACTCTCCCCTCCCCCCGGGACACTCTCCCCTCCCCCCGGGACACTCTCCCCTCCCCCCGGGACACTCTTCCCTCCCCCTGAGACATTCTCCCCTCCAGCTGAGACATTCTCCCCTCCCCCCGAGACGTTCTCCCCTCCCCCCGGGACACTCTCCCCTCCCCTCGGGACATTCTCCCCTCACCCCGGGACACAGTCCCTTCCCTCCGGGACACTCTCCCCTCCCCCCGGGAAACTCTCCCCTCCCCCCGGGACACTCTCCCCTCCCCCCGGGATACTCTTCCCTCCCCTCCCCTCGGGACACTCTCCCCTCCCCCCGGGACACTCTCCCCTCCCACGGGACTCTCTCCCCTCCATCTGAGACACTCTCCCCTCTCCCCGAGACACTCTCCCCTCCCCCCTGGACACTCACCCCTCCCCTCGGGACACTCTCCCCTCCCCCCGGGACACTCTCCCCTCCCCCCGAGACAGTCTCCCCTCCCCCTGAGACACTCTCCCCACCCCCTGAGACACTCTCCCCTCCCCCTGAGACACTCTCCCCTCCCCCCGGGACACTCTCCCCTCCCCCCGGGACACTCTCCCCTCCCCCCGAGACACTCTCCCCTCCCCCCGGGACACTCTCCCCTCCCCTCGGGACACTCTCCCCTCCCCCCGGGACACTCTCCCCTCCCCCTGAGACATTCTCCCCTCCCCCTGAGACACTCTCCGCACCCCCTGAGACACTCTTCCCTCCCGCTGAGACACTCTCCCCTCCCCCTGAGACACTCTCCCCTCCCCCTGAGACACTCTCCCCTCCATCTGAGACACGCTCCCCTCCCCCCGAGACACTCTCCCCTCCCCCCGGGACACCCTCCCCTCCCCCCGGGACACTCTCCCCTCCCCCCGGGACACTCTCCCCTCCCCCTGAGACACTCTCCCCTCCCCCTGAGACACTCTCCCCTCCCCCTGAGACAATCTCCCCTCCCCCCGGGACACTCTCCCCTCCCCTCGAGACACTCTCCCCTCACCCCGGGACACAGTCCCTTCCCTCCGGGACACTCTCACCTCCCTCCGGGACACTCTCCCCTCCCCCCGGGACACTCTCCACTGCCCTCCCCTCGGGACATTCTCCCCTCCCCCCGGGACATACTCCCCTCCCCCCGGGACACTCACCCCTCCCCCTACGGGACAACCACCCCTCCCCTCCACTCGGGACACTCTCCCCTCCCCCCGAGACACTCTCCCCTCCCCCTAGGACACTTTCCCCTCCCCCCGGGACACTCTCCCCTCCCCTCCCCTCGGGACACTCTCCCCTCCCCCAGAGACACTCTCCCCTCCACCCGAGACACTCTCCCCTCCCCCCGGGACACTCTCCCCTCCACCCGGGACACTCTCCCCTCCCCCCAGGACACTCTCCCCTCCCACTGAGACATTCTCCCTTCCCCCCAGGACACTCTCCCCACCCCCTGAGACACTCTCCCCTCCACCTGAGACACTCTCCCCTCCCCCCGAGACACTCTCCCCTCCCCCCGGGACACTCTCCCCTCCCCTCCGGACACTCTCCCCTCCCCCCGGGACACTCTCCCCTCCCCCCCGGGACACTCTCTCCTCCCCCCGGGACACTCTCCCCTCCCCCCGAGACACTCTCCCCTCCCCCTGAGACATTCTCCCCTCCCCCTGAGACACTCTCCCCACCCCCTGAGACACTCTCCCCTCCCCCTGAGAAACTCTCCCCTCCCCCCGGGACACTCTCCCCTCCCCCTGAGACATTCTCCCCTCCCCCTGAGACACTCTCCCCACCCCCTGAGACACTCTCCCCTCCCCCTGAGAAACTCTCCCCTCCCCCTGAGACACTCTCCCCTCCATCTGAGACACTCTCCCCTCCCCCCGAGACACTCTCCCCTCCCCCCGGGACACTCTCCCCTCCCCTCGGGACACTCTCCCCTCCCCCCGGGACACTCTCCCCTCCCCCCCGGGACACTCTCTCCTCCCCCCGGGACACTCTCCCCTCCCCCCGAGACACTCTCCCCTCCCCCTGAGACATTCTCCCCTCCCCCTGAGACACTCTCCCCACCCCCTGAGACACTCTCCCCTCCCCCTGAGAAACTCTCCCCTCCCCCCGGGACACTCTCCCCTCCCCTCCCCCTGGGACACTCTCCCCACCCCCTGAGACACTCTCCCCTCCCCCCGGGACACTCTCCCCTCCCCTCCCCCTGAGACACTCTCCCCTCCCCCTGGGACACTCTCCCCACCCCCTGAGACACTCTCCCCTCCCCCCGGGACACTCTCCCCTCCCCTCCCCCTGGGACACTCTCCCCACCCACTGAGACCCTCTCCCCTCCCCCTGAGACACTCTCCCCTCCCCCCGGGACACTCTCCGCTCCCCTCCCCCAGGGACACTCTCCCCACCCCCTGAGACACTCTCCCCTCCCCCCGGGACACTCTCCCCTCCCCTCCCCCTGAGACACTCTCCCCTCCCCCTGAGACACTCTCCCCTCCCCACGGGACACTCTCCCCTCCCCTCCCCCTGGGACACTCTCCCCACCCCCTGAGACAATCTCCCCTCCCCCTGAGACACTCTCCCCTCCCCCAGGGACACTCTCCACTCCCCTCCCCCTGGGACACTCTCCCCACCCCCTGAGACACTCTCCCCTCCCCCCGGGACACTCTCCCCTCCCCTCCCCCTGAGACACTCTCCCCTCCCCCTGGGACACTCTCCCCACCCCCTGAGACACTCTCCCCTCCCCCCGGGACACTCTCCCCTCCCCTCCCCCTGGGACACTCTCCCCACCCACTGAGACCCTCTCCCCTCCCCCTGAGACACTCTCCCCTCCCCCCGGGACACTCTCCGCTCCCCTCCCCCAGGGACACTCTCCCCACCCCCTGAGACACTCTCCCCTCCCCCCGGGACACTCTCCCCTCCCCTCCCCCTGAGACACTCTCCCCTCCCCCTGAGACACTCTCCCCTCCCCACGGGACACTCTCCCCTCCCCTCCCCCTGGGACACTCTCCCCACCCCCTGAGACAATCTCCCCTCCCCCTGAGACACTCTCCCCTCCCCCAGGGACACTCTCCACTCCCCTCCCACTGAGACACTCTCCCCTCCCCCTGAGACACTCTCCCCTCCCCCCGAGACACTCTCCCCTTCCCCCGAGACACTGTCCTCTCCCCCCGAGACACTCTCCCCTCCCCCTTGAGACACTCTCCCCTCCCCCTGAGACACGCTCCGCTCCCTCCGAGACACTCTCCCCACCCCTCCCCCCGAGATACTCTCCCCTCCCCCTGAGACACTCTCCCCTCCCCCGGGACACTCTCCCCTCCCCTCCCCGTGGGACACTCTCCCCTCCCCCTGAGACACTCTCCCCTCCCCCTGAGACACTCTCCCCTCCCCCGGGACACTCTCCCCTCCCCTCCCCCTGGGACACTCTCCCCACCCCCTGAGACACTCTCCCCTCCCTCCGGGACACTCTACCATCCCCTCCCCCTGAGACAATCTCCCCTCCCACTGAGACACTCTCCCCTCCCCCCGGGACACTCTCCCCTCGCCCCGAGACACTCTCCTCTCCCCCCGAGACACTCTTCCCTCCCCCTGAGACAATCTCCCCTCCCCCTGAGACACTCTCCCCTCCATCTGAGACACTCTCCCCTCCCCCCGAGACACTCTCCCCTCCCCCCGAGACACTGTCCTCTCCCCCTGAGACACTCTCCCCTCCCCCAGGGACACTCTCCACTCCCCTCCCACTGAGACACTCTCCCCTCCCCCTGAGACACTCTCCCCTCCCCCCGAGACACTCTCCCCTCCCCCCGAGACACTGTCCTCTCCCCCCGAGACACTCTCCCCTCCCCCTGAGACACTCTCCGCTCCCCCCGAGACACTCTCCCCTCCCCCCGGGACACTCTCCCCACCCCTCCCCCCGAGATACTCTCCCCTCCCCCTGAGACACTCTCCCCTCTCCCGGGACACTCTCCTCTCCCCTCCCCCTGGGACACTCTCCCCTCCCCCTGAGACACTCTCCCCTCCCCCTGAGACACTCTCCCCTCCCCCCGGGACACTCTCCCATCCCCTCCGCCTGGGACACTCTCCCCACCCCCTGAGACACTCTCCCCTCCCCCCGGGACACTCTCCCATCCCCTCCGCCTGGGACACTCTCCCCACCCCCTGAGACACTCTTCCCTCCCCCTGAGACAATCTCCCCTCCCCCTGAGACACTCTCCCCTCCATCTGAGACACTCTCCCCTCCCCCCAAGACACTCTCCCCTCCCCCCGAGACACTGTCCTCTCCCCCCGAGACACTCTTCCCCGCCCCCTGGGACACTCTCCTCACCCGCTGAGACACTCTCCCCTCCCACTGAGAAACTCTCCCCTCCCCCTGAGACACTCTCCACCCCCCCCGGGACACTCTCCCCTCCCCTCCCCCTGGGACACTCTCTCCTCCCCCTGAGACACTCTCCCCTCCCCCGGGACACTCTCCCCTCCCCTCCTCCTGGGACACTCTCGCCTCCCCCTGCGAGACTCTCCGCTCCCCCTGAGACACTCTCCCCTCCCCTTGGGGCACTCTCCCATTCCCCCGGGACACTCTCCCCTCCCCACGGGACACTCTCCCCTCCCCCCGGGACACTCTCACCTGCCCTCCCCTCGGGACACTCTCCCCTCCCCCCGAGACACTCTCCCCTCCCCCTGAGACACTCTCCCCTCCCCCCGGGACACTCTCCCATCCCCTCCGCCTGGGACACTCTCCCCACCCCCTGAGACACTCTCCCCTCCCCCCGGGACACTCTCCCATCCCCTCCGCCTGGGACACTCTCCCCACCCCCTGAGACACTCTTCCCTCCCCCTGAGACAATCTCCCCTCCCCCTGAGACACTCTCCCCTCCCTCTGAGACACTCTCCCCTCCCCCCAAGACACTCTCCCCTCCCCCCGAGACACTGTCCTCTCCCCCCGAGACACTCTTCCCCGCCCCCTGGGACACTCTCCTCACCCGCTGAGACACTCTCCCCTCCCACTGAGAAACTCTCCCCTCCCCCTGAGACACTCTCCACCCCCCCCGGGACACTCTCCCCTCCCCTCCCCCTGGGACACTCTCTCCTCCCCCTGAGACACTCTCCCCTCCCCCGGGACACTCTCCCCTCCCCTCCTCCTGGGACACTCTCGCCTCCCCCTGCGAGACTCTCCGCTCCCCCTGAGACACTCTCCCCTCCCCTTGGGGCACTCTCCCATTCCCCCGGGACACTCTCCCCTCCCCACGGGACACTCTCCCCTCCCCCCGGGACACTCTCACCTGCCCTCCCCTCGGGACACTCTCCCCTCCCCCTGAGACACTCTCCCCTCCCCCTGAGACACTCTCCCCTCCCCCCGGGACACTCTCCCATCCCCTCCGCCTGGGACACTCTCCCCACCCCCTGAGACACTCTCCCCTCCCCCCGGGACACTCTCCCATCCCCTCCGCCTGGGACACTCTCCCCACCCCCTGAGACACTCTTCCCTCCCCCTGAGACAATCTCCCCTCCCCCTGAGACACTCTCCCCTCCATCTGAGACACTCTCCCCTCCCCCCAAGACACTCTCCCCTCCCCCCGAGACACTGTCCTCTCCCCCCGAGACACTCTTCCCCGCCCCCTGGGACACTCTCCTCACCCTCTGAGACACTCTCCCCTCCCACTGAGAAACTCTCCCCTCCCCCTGAGACACTCTCCACCCCCCCCGGGACACTCTCCCCTCCCCTCCCCCTGGGACACTCTCTCCTCCCCCTGAGACACTCTCCCCTCCCCCGGGACACTCTCCCCTCCCCTCCTCCTGGGACACTCTCGCCTCCCCCTGCGAGACTCTCCGCTCCCCCTGAGACACTCTCCCCTCCCCTTGGGGCACTCTCCCATTCCCCCGGGACACTCTCCCCTCCCCACGGGACACTCTCCCCTCCCCCCGGGACACTCTCACCTGCCCTCCCCTCGGGACACTCTCCCCTCCCCCCGAGACACTCTCCCTCCCCCCGAGACATTCTACCCTCCCCCTGAGACACTCTCCCCTCCCCCCGGAACACTCTCCCCTGCCCTCCCCTCGGGATATTCTCCCCTCCCCCCGGAACATTCTCCCCTCCCCCCGGGACACTCTCCCCTCCCCCCGGGACACTCTCCCCTACCCACCGACACACACACCCCTCCGCCCGGGACACTCCCCTCCCCCCGGGACATTCTCCCCTCCCCCCGGGACACTCTTCCCTCCCCCCCGGGACTCTCTCCCCTCCCCTCCCCTCGGGACACTCTCCCCTCCCCCAGAGACACTCTCCCCTCCCCCCGAGACACACTCCCCTCCCCACGGGACACTCTCCCCTCCCCCCGGGACACTCTCCCCTCCCCTCGGGACACTCTCCCCTCCCCCCGGGACACTCTCCCCTCCCCCCGAGACACTCTTTCCTCCCCCTGAGACATTCTCACCTCCCCTGAGACACTCTCCCCACCCCCTGGGACACTCTCCCCACCCCCTGAGACACTCTCCCCTCCCCCCGGGACACTCTCCCATCCCCTCCCCCTGAGACAATCTCCCCTCCCCCCGAGATACTCTCCTCTCCCCCCGAGACATTCTCCCCTCCCCCTGAGACACTCTCCCCTCCCCCGAGACACTCTCCCCTCCATCTGAGACACTCTCCCCTCCCCCCGAGACACTCTCCCCTCCCCCCGGGACACTCTCCCCTCCCCTCGGGACACTCTCCCCTCCCCCCGGGACACTCTCCACTCCCCCCGAGACACTCTCCCCTCCCCCAGGGACACTCTCCCCTCCCCTCCCCCTGGGAAGCTCTCCCCACCCCCTGAGACACTCTCCCCTCCCACTGAGACACTCTCCCCTCCCCCCGGGACACTCTTCCCTCCCCCTGAGACACTCTCCACTCCCCCAGAGACACTCTCCCCTCCCCCCGGGACACTCTCCCCTCCCCTCCCCCTGGGAAGCTCTCCCCACCCCCTGAGACACTCTCCCCTCCCACTGAGAAACTCTCCCCTCCCCCTGAGACACTCTCCACTCTCCCCGGGACACTCTCCCCTCCCCTCCCCCTGGGACACTCTCCCCACCCCCCGAGACACTCTCCTCTCCCCATGAGACACTCTTCCCTCCCCCTGAGACATTCTCCCCTCCCCCTGCGACACTCTCCCCACCCCCTGAGACACTCTCCCCTCCCCCTGAGACACTCTCCCCTCCCCCTGAGACACTCTCCCCTCCATCTGAGACACTCTCCCCTCCCCCCGAGACACTCTCCCCTCCCCCCGGGACACTCTCCCCTCCCCTCGGGACACTCTCCCCTCCCCCCGGGACACTCTCCCCTCCCCCCGGGACGCTCTCCCCTCCCCCCGGGACACTCTCCCCTCCCCCCGAGACACTCTTTCCTCCCCCTGAGACATTCTCCCCTCCCCCTGGGACACTCTCCCCACCCCCTGAGACACTCTCCCCCCCCCCCGAGACACTCTCCCCTCCCCCTGAGACACTCTCCCCTCCATCTGAGACACTCTCCCCTCCCCCCGAGACACTCTCCCCTCCCCGCGGGACATTCTCCCCTCCCCTCGGGACACTCTCCCCTCCCCCCGGGACACAGTCCCTTCCCTCCGGGACACTCTCCCCTCCCCCCGGGACAATCTCCCCTCCGCCCGGGACACTCTCGCCTTCCCTCGGGACATTCTCCCCTCCCCTCGGGACACTCTCCCCTCGGGACACTCTCCCCTCCCCACGGGAAACTCTCCCCTCCCCTCCGGACACTCTCCCCTCCCCCTGGGACACTTTCCCCTCGCCTGGGGCACTCTCCCCTCCCCCTGAGACACTCTCCCCTCCCCCCGGGACACTCTCCCCTACCCTCCCCTCGGGACACTCTCCCCTCCCCTCCCCTGGGGCACTCTCCCCTCCCCCTGAGACACTCTCCCCTCCCCCCGGGACACTCTCCCCTCCCCTGAGACACTCTCCCCTCCACCCGGGACACTCTCCCCTCCCCTCCCCCCGGGACACTCTCGCCTCCCCCTGCGAGACTCTCCCCTCCCCCTGAGACACTCTCCCCGCGCCTTGGGGCACTCTCCCATTCCCCCGGGACACTCTCCCCTCCCCCCGGGACACTCTCCCCTCCCCCCGGGACACTCTCCCCTCCCCCCGGGACACTCTCCCCTCCCCACGGGACACTCTCCCCTCCCCCCGGGACACTCTCCCCTCCCCCCGGGACACTCTCCCCTCCCCACGGGACACTCTCCCCTCCCCACGGGACACTCTCCCCTCCCCCCGGGACACTCTCACCTGCCCTCCCCTCGGGACACTCTCCCTCCCCCCGAGACATTCTACCCTCCCCCTGAGACACTCTCCCCTCCCCCTACGGGACAACCACCCCTCCCCTCCACTCGGGACACTATCCCCTCCCACCGACACACACACCCCTCCGCCCGGGACACTCCCCTCCCCCCGGGACATTCTCCCCTCCCCCCGGGACACTCTTCCCTCCCCCCCGGGACTCTCTCCCCTCCCCTCCCCTCGGGACACTCTCCCCTCCCCCAGAGACACTCTCCCCTCCCCCCGAGACACTCTCCCCTCCCCACGGGACACTCTCCCCTCCCCCCGGGACACTCTCCCCTCCCCTCGGGACACTCTCCCCTCCCCCCGGGACACTCTCCCCTCCCCCCGAGACACTCTTCCCTCCCCCTGAGACATTCTCACCTCCCCCTGAGACACTCTCCCCACCCCCTGGGACACTCTCCCCACCCCCTGAGACACTCTCCCCTCCCCCCGGGACACTCTCCCATCCCCTCCCCCTGACACAATCTCCCCTCCCCCTGAGACACTCTCCCCTCCCCCCGGGACACTCTCCCCTCCCCCTGAGACACTCTCCCCTCGCCCCGAGACACTCTCCTCTCCCCCTGAGATACTCTCCCCTCCCCCGAGACACTCTCCCCTCCCCCCGGGACACGCTCCCCTCCCCCCGAGACACTCTCCCCTCGCCCCGAGACACTCTTCCCTCCCCCTGAGATACTCTCCCCTCCCCCTGAGACACTCTCCCCTCCATCTGAGACACTCTCCCCTCCCCCCGAGACACTCTCCCCTACCCCAGGGACACTCTCCCCTCCCCTCGGGACACGCTCCCCTCCCCCCGGGACACTCTCCCCTCCCCCCGAGACACTCTCCCCTCCCCCCGAGACACTCTCCCCTCCCCTCGGGACACGCTCCCCTCCCCCCTGAGACACTCTCCCCTCCATCTGAGACACTCTCCCCTCCCCCCGGGACACTCTCCCCTCCCCCCGAGACACTCTCCCCTCCCCCCGGGACACTCTCCCCTCCCCTCCCCCTGAGACACTCTCCCCTCCCCCCGGGACACTCTCCCCTCCCCTCCCCCTGGGACACTCTCCCCTCCCCCTGAGACACTCTCCCCGCCCCCCGGGACACTCTCCACTCCCCTCCCCCTGAGACACTCTCCCCTCCCCCTGAGACATTCTCCCCTCCCCCTGAGACACTCTCCCCTCCCCCTGAGACACTCTCCCCTCCATCTGAGACACTCTCCCCTCCCCCCGAGACACTCTCCCCTCCCCCCGGGACACTCTCCCCTCCCCCCGAGACACTCTCCCCTCCCCCCGAGACATTCTCCCCTCCCCCCGGGACACTCTCCCCTCCCCTCCCCCTGAGACACTCTCCCCTCCCCCCGGGACACTCTCCCCTCCCCTCCCCCAGGGACACTCTCCCCACCCCCTGAGACACTCTCCCCTCCCCCTGAGACACTCTCCCCTCCCCCCGGGACACTCTCCACTCCCCTCCCCCTGAGACACTCTCCCCTCCCCCTGAGACACTCTCCCCCCCCCCCGGGACACTCTCCCCTCCCCCCGAGATACTCTCCTCTCCCCCCGAGACATTCTCCCCACCCCCTGATACACTCTCCCCTCCCCCTGAGGCACTCTCCCCTCCATCTGAGACACTCTCCCCTCCCCCCGAGACACTCACCCTCCCCCCGGGACACTCTCCCCTCCCCTCGGGGCACTCTCCCCTCCCCCCGGGACACTCTCCACTCCCCCCGAGACACTCTCCCCTCCCCCCGGGACACTCTCCCCTCCCCTCCCCCTGGGAAGCTCTCCCCACCCCCTGAGACACTCTCCCCTCCCACTGAGACACTCTCCCCTCCCCCCGGGACCCTCTCCCCTCCCCGCCCCCTGGGACACTCTCCTAACCCCCTGAGACACTCTTCCCTCCCCCTGAGACATTCTCCCCTCCCCCTGCGACACTCTCCCCACCCCCTGAGACTCTCTCCCCTCCCCCTGAGACACTCTCCCCTCCCCCTGAGACACTCTCCCCTCCATCTGAGACACTCTCCCCTCCCCCCGAGACACTCTCCCCTCCCCCCGGGACACTCTCCCCTCCCCCCGAGACACTCTCCCCTCCCCCCGAGACATTCTCCCCTCCCCCCGGGACACTCTCCCCTCCCCTCCCCCTGAGACACTCTCCCCTCCCCCCGGGACACTCTCCCCTCCCCTCCCCCAGGGACACTCTCCCCACCCCCTGAGACACTCTCCCCTCCCCCTGAGACACTCTCCCCTCCCCCCGGGACACTCTCCACTCCCCTCCCCCTGAGACACTCTCCCCTCCCCCCGGGACACTCTCCCCTCCCCCCGAGATACTCTCCTCTCCCCCCGAGACATTCTCCCCTCCCCCTGAGACACTCTCCCCTCCCCCTGAGACACTCTCCCCTCCATCTGAGACACTCTCCCCTCCCCCCGAGACACTCTCCCCTCCCCCCGGGACACTCTCCCCTCCCCTCGGGGCACTCTCCCCTCCCCCCGGGACACTCTCCACTCCCCCCGAGACACTCTCCCCTCCCCCCGGGACACTCTCCCCTCCCCTCCCCCTGGGAAGCTCTCCCCACCCCCTGAGACACTCTCCCCTCCCACTGAGACACTCTCCCCTCCCCCCGGGACACTCTCCCCTCCCCGCCCCCTGGGACACTCTCCTAACCCCCTGAGACACTCTCCCCTCCCACTGAGAAACTCTCCCCTCCCCCTGAGACACTCTCCACTCTCCCCGGGACACTCTCCCCTCCCCTCCCCCTGGGACACTCTCCACTCCCCCCGAAACACTCTCCCCACCCCCCGAGACACTCTCCTCTCCCCATGAGACACTCTTCCCTCCCCCTGAGACATTCTCCCCTCCCCCTGCGACACTCTCCCCTCCCCCTGAGACACTCTCCCCTCCCCCTGAGACACTCTCCACTCCCCCTGAGACACTCTCCCCTCCATCTGAGACACTCTCCCCTCCCCCCGAGACACTCTCCCCTCCCCCCGGGACACTCTCCCCTCCCCTCGGGACACTCTCCTCTCCCCATGAGACACTCTTCCCTCCCCCCGAGACACTCTTCCCTCCCCCTGAGACATTCTCCCCTCCCCCTGAGACACTCTCCCCACCCCCTGAGACACTCTCCCCTCCCCCTGAGACACTCTCCCCTCCCCCTGAGACACTCTCCCCTCCATCTCAGACACTCTCCCCTCCCCCCAAGACACTCTCCCCTCCCCCCGGGACATTCTCCCCTCCCCTCGGGACACTCTCCCCTCCCCCCGGGACACAGTCCCTTCCCTCCGGGACACTCTCCCCTCCCCCCGGGACAATCTCCCCTCCGCCCGGGACACTCTCCCCTTCCCTCGGGACATTCTCCCCTCCCCTCGGGACACTCTCCCCTCGGGACACTCTCCCCTCCCCACGGGAAACTCTCCCCTCCCCTCCGGACACTCTCCCCTCCCCCTGGGACACTTTCCCCTCGCCTGGGGCACTCTCCCCTCCCCCTGAGACACTCTCCCCTCGCCCCGGGACACTCTCCCCTACCCTCCCCCCGGGACACTCTCCCCTCCCCCTGAGACACTCTCCCCTCCCCCCGGGACACTCTCCCCTCCACTCCCCCTGAGACACTCTCCCCTCCCCCCGGGACACTCTCACCTGCCCTCCCCCCGAGACACTCTCCCTCCCCCCGAGACACTCTCCCTCCCCCCGGGACACTCTCCCCTGCCCTCCCCTCGGGATATTCTCCCCTCCCCCCGGAACATTCTCCCCTCCCCCCGGGACACTCTCCCCTCCCCCTACGGGACAACCACCCCTCCCCTCCACTCGGGACACTATCCCCTCCCCCCGAGACACTCTCCCCTCCCCCCGGGACACTCTTCCCTCCCCCCGGGACACTCTCCCCTACCCACCGACACACACACCCCTCCGCCCGGGACACTCCCCTCCCCCCGGGACATTCTCCCCTCCCCCCGGGACACTCTTCCCTCCCCCCCGGGACTCTCTCCCCTCCCCCAGAGACACTCTCCCCTCCCCCCGAGACACTCTCCCCTCCCCACGGGACATTCTCCCCTCCCCCCGGGACACTCTCCCCTCCCCTCGGGACACTCTCCCCTCCCCCCGGGACATTCTCCCCTCCCCCCGAGACACTCTTCCCTCCCCCTGAGACATTCTCACCTCCCCCTGAGACACTCTCCCCTCCATCTGAGACACTCTCCCATCCCCCTGAGACACTCTCCCCTCCCCCCGGGACACTCTCCCCTCCCCCTGAGACATTCTCACCTCCCCCTGAGACACTCTCCCCACCCCCTGAGACACTCTCCCCTCCATCTGAGACACTCTCCCATCCCCCTGAGACACTCTCCCCTCCCCCGAGACACTCTCACCTCCCCCTGAGACACTCTCCCCTCCCCCTGAGACACTCTCCCCTCCCCCCGGGACACTCTCCACTCCCCTCCCCCTGGGACACTCTCCCCTCCCCCTGAGACAATCTCCCCACCCCCTGAGACACTCTCCCCTCCCCCCGGGACACTCTCCCCTCCACTCCCCCTGAGACACTTTCCCCTCCCCCCGGGACACTCTCCCCTCCCCTCCCCCTGAGACACTCTCCCCTCCGCCTGGGACACTCTCCCCACCCCCTGAGACACTCTCCCCTCCCCCTGAGACACTCTCCCCTCCTCCCGGGACACTCTCCCCTCCCCTCCCCCTGGGACACTCTCCCCTCCCGCTGAGACACTCTCCCCTCCCCCGGGACACTCCCCCTCCCCTGAGACACTCTCCCCTCCCCCCGGGACACTCTCCCCTCCCATCCCCCCGGGACACTCTCGCCTCCCCCTGCGAGACTCTCCCCTCCCCCTGAGACACTCTCCCCTCCCCTTGGGGCACTCTCCCATTCCCCCGGGACACTCTCCCCTCCCCACGGGACACTCTCCCCTCCCCCCGAGACACTCTCCCTCCCCCCGAGACATTCTACCCTCCCCCTGAGACACTCTCCCCTCCCCCTGAGACACTCTCCACTCCCCCCGGAACACTCTCCCCTCCCCCCGGGACACTCTCCCCTCCCCCTACGGGACAACCACCCCTCCCCTCCACTCGGGACACTATCCCCTCCCCCCGAGACACTCTCCCCTCCCCCCGGGACACTCTTCCCTCCCCCCGGGACACTCTCCCCTACCCACCGACACACACACCCCTCCGCCCGGGACACTCCCCTCCCCCCGGGACATTCTCCCCTCCCCCCGGGACACTCTTCCCTCCCCCTACGGGACAACCACCCCTCCCCTCCACTCGGGACACTCTCCCCTCCGCCCGGGACACTCCCCTCCCCCCGGGACATTCTCCCCTCCCCCCGGGACACTCTTCCCTCCCCCCCGGGACTCTCTCCCCTCCCCTCCCCTCGGGACACTCTCCCCTCCCCCAGAGACACTCTCCCCTCCCCCCGAGACACTCTCCCCTCCCCACGGGACATTCTCCCCTCCCCCCGGGACACTCTCCCCTCCCCTCGGGACACTCTCCCCTCCCCCCGGGACACTCTCCCCTCCCCCCGAGACACTCTTCCCTCCCCCTGAGACATTCTCACCTCCCCCTGAGACACTCTCCCCACCCCCTGAGACACTCTCCCCTCCATCTGAGACACTCTCCCATCCCCCTGAGACACTCTCCCCACCTCCTGAGACACTCTCCCCTCCCCCTGAGACACTCTCCCCTCCCCCCGGGACACTCTCCCCTCCCCTCCCCCTGGGACACTCTCCCCTCCCCCTGAGACACTCTCCCCACCCCCTGAGACACTCTCCCCTCCCCCCGGGACACTCTCCCCTCCCCTCCCCCTAAGACACTCTCCCCTCCCCCCGGGACACTCTCCCCTCCCCTCCCCCTGAGACACTCTCCCCTCCGCCTGGGACACTCTCCCCACCCCCTGAGACACTCTCCCCTCCCCCTGAGACACTCTCCCCTCCTCCCGGGACACTCTCCCCTCCCCTCCCCCTGGGACACTCTCCCCACCCGCTGAGACACTCTCCCCTCCCCTCCCCCAGAGATACTCTCCCCTCCCGCTGAGACACTCTCCCCTCCCCCGGGACACTCCCCCTCCCCCCGAGACACTCTCCCCTCCCCCCGAGACACTCTCCTCTCCCCCCGAGACACTCTCCCCTCCATCTGAGACACTCTACCCTCCCCCCGAGACACTCTCCCCTCCCCCCGGGACACTCTCCCCTCCCCTCGGGAGACTCTCCCCTCCCCCCGGGACACACTCCCCTCCCCCCGGGACACTCTCCCCTCCCCCCGGGACACTCTCCCCTCCCCCCGGGACACTCTCCCCTCCCCCCGGGACACTCTTCCCTCCCCCTGAGACATTCTCCCCTCCAGCTGAGACATTCTCCCCTCCCCCCGAGACGCTCTCCCCTCCCCCCGGGACACTCTCCCTTCCCCTCGGGACATTCTCCCCTCACCCCGGGACACAGTCCCTTCCCTCCGGGACACTCTCCCCTCCCCCCGGGACACTCTCCCCTCCCCCCGGGACACTCTCCCCTCCCCCCGGGATACTCTTCCCTCCCCTCCCCTCGGGACACTCTCCCCTCCCCCCGGGACACTCTCCCCTCCCACGGGACTCTCTCCCCTCCCCCCGGGACACTCTCCCCTCCACCCGGGACACTCTCCCCTCCCCTCGGGACACGATCCCCTCCCCCCGAGACACTCTCCCCTCCCCTCGGGACACTATCCCCTCCCCCCAGGACACTCTTCCCTCCCCCCGGGACACTCTCCCCTCCCCCCGGGACACTCTCCTCTCCCCCCGAGACACTCTTCCCTCCCCCTGAGACATTCTCCCTTGCCCCCGGGACACTCTCCCCAGCCCTTGAGACACTCTCCCCTCCCCCTGAGACACTCTCCCCTCCCCCTAAGACACTCTCCCCTCCCCCCGAAACACTCTCCCCTCCCCCCTGGACACTCACCCCTCCCCTCGGGACACTCTCCCCTCCCCCCGGGACACTCTCCCCTCCCCCCGAGACAGTCTCCCCTCCCCCTGAGACACTCTCCCCACCCACTGAGACACTCTCCCCTCCCCCTGAGACACTCTCCCCTCCATCTGAGACACTCTCCCCTCCCCCTGAGACACTCTCCCCACCCCCTGAGACACTCTCCCCTCCCCCTGAGACACTCTCCCCTCCCCCCGGGACACTCTCCCCTCCCCCCGGGACACTCTCCCCTCCCCCCGAGACACTCTCCCCTCCCTCCGGGACACTCTCCCCTCCCCTCGGGACACTCTCCCCTCCCCCCGGGACACTCTCCCCTCCCCCTGAGACATTCTCCCCTCCCCCCGAGACACTCTCCCTCCCCCCGAGACATTCTCCCCTCCCCCTGAGACACTCTCCCCTCCCCCCGGAACACTCTCCCCTGCCCTCCCCTCGGGATATTCTCCCCTCCCCCCGGGACACTCTCCCCTCCCCCTACGGGACAACCACCCCTCCCCTCCACTCGGGACACTATCCCCTCCCCCCGAGACACTCTCCCATCCCCCCGGGACACTCTCCCCTCCCCCCGGGACACTCTCCCCTACCCATCGACACACACACCCCTCCGCCCGGGACACTCCCCTCCCCCCGGGACATTCTCCCCTCCCCCCGGGACACTCTTCCCTCCCCCCCGGGATCTCTCCCCTCCCCTCCCCTCGGGACACTCTCCCCTCCCCCAGAGACACTCTCCCCTCCCCCCGAGACACTCTCCCCTCCCCACGGGACACTCTCCCCTCCCCCCGGGACACTCTCCCCTCCCCTCGGGACACTCTCCCCTCCCCCTGGGACACTCTCCCCACCCCCTGAGACATTCTCCCCTCCCCCTGAGACACTCTCCCCACCCCCTGAGACACTCTCCCCTCCATCTGAGACACTCTCCCATCCCCCTGAGACACTCTCCCCACCCCCTGAGACACTCTCCCCTCCCCCTAAGACACTCTCCCCTCCCCCCGGGACACTCTCCCCTCCCCTCCCCCTGGGACACTCTCCCCTCCCCCTGAGACACTCTCCCCACCCCCTGAGACACTCTCCCCTCCCCACGGGACACTCTCCCCTCCCCTCCCCCTGAGACACTCTCCCCTCCCCCTGAGACACTCTCCCCACCACCTGAGACACTCTCCCCTCCCCCAGAGATACTCTCCCCTCCCCCTGAGACACTCTCCTCTCCCCCCGAGACACTCTCCCCTCCCACCGAGACAGTCTCCTCTCCCCCCGAGACACTCTCCCCTCCATCTGAGACACTCTAACCTCCCCCCGAGACACTCTCCCCTCCCCCCGGGACACTCCCCCTCCCTCCGGGACACTCTTCCCTCCCCCCGGGACACTCTCCCCTCCCGCCGGGACACTCTCCCCTCCCCTCGGGACACTCTCCTCTCCCCTCCCCCTGGGATATTCTCCATATCCCCGCGGTACACTCTCCCCTCCCCTCCCCTCGGGACACTATCCACTCCCCTCCCCTCCCCTCGGGATACTCTCCCCTCCCCTCCCCCCGGGACACTCTCCTCTCCCCCCGGGACACTCTCCCATCCCCTCCCCGCGGGACACTCTCCCCTCACCCCGAGACACTCTCCCCTCCACCCGAGACACTCTTCCCTCCCCCGAGACACTCTCCCCTCCTCCCGAGACACTCTCCCCTACCCCGAGACACTCGCCCCTCCCCTCCCACCGAGACACTCTCCCCTCGCCCCGAGACACTCTCCCCTCCCCCCGAGAAACTCTCCCCTCCCCCTGAGACACTCTCGCCTCCCCCCGAGAAACACTCCCCTCCCCCCGAGACACTCTCCCCTACCCCGGGACACTCTCCCCTCTCCCCGAGACTCTCTCCCCTCCCCTCGGGACACTCTCCCCTCCCCCCGGGACACTCTCCCTTCCACCCTGGACATTCTCCTCTCCCCCCGGGACACTCTCCCCTCCCCTCGGGACACTCTCCCCTCCCCCGGGACACTCTCCCCTACCCCCCGGCACACACACCCCTCCCCCCGGGACACTCCCCTCCCCCCTGGGCATTCTCCCCTCCCCCCGGGACACTCTCCCCTCCCCCCGGGACACTCTCCCCTCCCCTCCCCTCGGGACACTCTCCCCTCCCCCAGAGACACTCTCCTCTCCCCCCGAGACACTCTCCCCGCCCCACGGGACACTCTGCCTTCCCCCCGCGACACTCTCCCCTCCCCCCGGGACAATCTCCCCTCCCCCCGGGACACTCTCCCCTCCCCCCTGGGCATTCTCCCCTCCCCCCGGGACACTCTCCCCTCCCCCCGGGACACTCTCCCCTCCCCTCCCCTCGGGACACACTCCCCACCCCCCGAGACACTCTCCCCTCCCCCCGAGACACTCTCCCCTCCTCCTGAGACATTCTCCCCTCCCCCTGAGACACTCTCCCCACCCCCTGATACACTCTCCCCTCCCCCTGAGACATTCTCCCCTCCCCCTGAGACACTCTCCCCACCCCCTGATACACTCTCCCCTCCATCTGAGACACTCTCCCCTCCCCCCGAGACACTCTTCCCTCCCCCCGGGACACACTCCCCTCCCCTCGGGACACTGTCCCCTCCCCCCGGGACACTGTCCCCTCCCCCTGGGACACTCTCCCCTCCCCTCGGGACACTCTCCGCTCCCCCCGGGACACTCTCCCCTCCCCTCGGGACACTCTCCCCTCCCCCCGGGACACTCTCCCCTTCCCACGAGACACTCTTCCCTCCCCCTGAGACATTCACCACTCCCCCTGAAACACTCTCCCCACCCCCTGAGACACTCTCCCCTCCCCTCGGGATATTCTCCCCTCCCCCTGAGACACTCTCCCCTCGGGACACTCTCCCCTCCCCCCGAGACACTCTCCCCTCCCCCTGAGACACCCTCCCCTCCCCCCGAGACACACTCCCCTCCCCCCGAGACACTCTCCCATCCCCCCGAGACACACTCCGCTCCCCCCGAGACACACTCCGCTCCCCCCGAGACACTCTCCCCTCCCCCCGAGACACTCTCCCCTCCAGCCGAGACACTCTCCCCTCCTCCGAGACACTCTCCCCTCCCCCCGGGACACTCTCCCCTCTCCCCGAGACTCTCTCCCCTCCCCTCGGGACACTCTCCCCTCCCCCCGGTACACTCTCCATTCCCCCCGGGACACTCTCCCCTCCCCCCGGGACACTCTCCCCTCCCCTCCCCTCGGGACACTCTCCCCTCCCCCCGAGACACTCTCCCCTCCCTCCGGGACACTCTCCCCTCCCCCGGGACACTCTCCTCTCCCCCCGGGACCATCTCCCCTCCGCCCGGGACACTCTCCCCTCCGCCTGGGACACTTTCCCCTCCCCTGGGGCACTCTCCGCTCCCCCTGAGACACTCTCCCCTCCCCCCGGGACACTCTCCCCTCCCCTGAGACAATCTCCCCTCCCCCCGGAACACTCTCCCCTCCCCTCCCCCCCGGACGCACTCCCCTCCCCCCGGGACACTCGCCCCTACCCCCCGGCACACACTCCCCTCCCCCTGGGACACTCCCCTCCCCCCGGGACATTCTCCCCTCCCCCCGGATTACTCTCCCCTCCCCCCCCGGGACATTCTCCCCTCCCCCAGGGACACGCTCCCCTCCCCCGGGACACTCTCCCCTCCCCCCGAGACAGTCTCCCCTCCCCGGAGATACTCTCCTCTCCCCCCTAGACACTCTCCCCTCCCCCGGGACACTCTCCCCTCCCCCCGAGACAGTCTCCCCTCCCCCCGAGACAGTCTCCCCTCCCCCGGGACACTCTCCCCTCCCCCCGGGACACTCTCCCCTCCCCCCGAGACAGTCTCCCCTCCCCCCGAGACAGTCTCCCCTCCCCCGGGACACTCTCCCCTCCCCCCGGGACACTCTCCCCTCCCCCCGAGACAGTCTCCCCTCCCCCCGAGACAGTCTCCCCTCCCCCGGGACACTCTCCCCTCCCCCAGGGACACTCTCCCCTCCCCCCGAGACAGTCTCCCCTCCCCGGAGACACTCTCCCCTCCCCCCGGAGACACTCTCCTCTCCCCCCGAGACACTCTCCCCTCCCCCCGGGACACTATCCCCTCCCCCCGGGACACTCTCCCCTCCGCCCGAGACACTCTCCCCTACCCCCGGGACACTCTCCCCTCCCCTCGGGACACTCTCCCCTCACCCCGGGACACTCTCCCCTACCCCCGGGACACTCTCCCCTCCCCTCGGGACACTCTCCCCTCACCCCGGGACACTCTCCCCTCCCCCCGGGACACTCTCCCCTCCCCCCGGGACACTCTCCCCTCCGCCCGAGACACTCTCCCCTACCCCCGGGACACTCTCCCCTCCCCTCGGGACACTCTCCCCTCACCCCGGGACATAGTCCCTTCCCTCCGGGGCACTCTCCCCTCCCCCCGGGACACTCGCCCCTCCCCCCGGGACACTCTTCCCTCCCCTCCCCTCGGGACACTCTCCCCTCCCCCCGGGACACTCTCCCCTCCCCCGGGACTCTCTCCCCTCCCCCCGGGACACTCTCCCCTCCCCCCGGGACGCTCTCCCCTCCCCCCGGGACACTCTCCCCTCCCCCTGGAACACTATCCCCTCCCCCCGGGACACTCTCTCCTCCCCTCGGGACACTATCCCCTCCCCCCGAGACACTCTCCCCTCCCCCCGGGACACTCTCCCCTCCCCTCCCCCTGGGAAGCTCTCCCCACCCCCTGAGACACTCTCCCCTCCCCCTGAGACACTCTCCCCTCCCCCCGGGACACTCTCCCCTCCCCGCCCCTGGGACACTCTCCTCACCCCCTGAGACACTCTCCCCTCCCACTGAGAAACTCTCCCCTCCCCCTGAGACACTCTCCACTCCCCCCGGGACACTCTCCCCTCCCCTCCCCCCGGGACACTCTCCCCTCCCCGCCCCTGGGACACTCTCCTCACCCCCTGAGACACTCTCCCCTCCCACTGAGAAACTCTCCCCTCCCCCTGAGACACTCTCCCCTCCCACTGAGAAACTCTCCCCTCCCCCTGAGACACTCTCCACTCCCCCCGGGACACTCTCCCCTCCCCTCCCCCTGGGACACTCTCCCCTCCCCCTGAGACACACTCCCCTCCCCCGGGACACTCTCCCCTCCCCTCCCCCTGGGACACTCTCCCCTCCCCGCCCCTGGGACACTCTCCTCACCCCCTGAGACACTCTCCCCTCCCACTGAGACACTCTGCCCTCCCCCCGGGACACTCTCCCCTCCCCTCCCCCTGGGACACTCTCCCCACCCCCTGAGACACTCTCCCCTCCCCCCGGGACACTCTCCCATCCCCTCCATCTGAGACAATCTCCCCTCCCCCCAAGACACTCTCCCCTCCACCCGGGACACGCTCCCCTCCCCCCGGGACACTCTCCTCTCCCCCCGGGACACTCTCCCCTCCCCCCGAGACACTCTCCCCTCCCCCCGGGACACTCTCCCCTCCCCCCGGGACACTCTCCCCTCCCCCCGGGACACTGTCCCCTCCCCCGGGACTCTCTCCCCTCCCCCCGGGACACTCTCCCCTCCACCCGGGACACTCTCCCCTCCCCCCGGGACACTCTCCCCTCCCCTCCCCTCGGGATACTCTCCCCTCCGCTCCCCCCGGGACACTCTCCTCTCCCCTCCCCCCGAGACACTCTCCCCTCCCCCCGAGACACTCTCCCCTCCCTCCGGGACACTCTCCCCTCCCCCGGGACACTCTCCTCTCCCCCCGGGACCATCTCCCCTCCGCCCGGGACACTCTCCCCTCCGCCTGGGACACTTTCCCCTCCCCTGGGGCACTCTCCGCTCCCCCTGAGACACTCTCCCCTGCCCCCGGGACACTCTCCCCTCCCCTGAGACACTCTCCCCTCCCCCCGGAACACTCTCCCCTCCCCTCCCCCCCGGACACACTCCCCTCCCCCCGGGACACTCTCCCCTACCCCCCGGCACACACTCCCCTCCCCCTGGGACACTCCCCTCCCCCCGGGACATTCTCCCCTCCCCCCGGATTACTCTCCCCTCCCCCCCGGGACATTCTCCCCTCCCCCAGGGACACGCTCCCCTCCCCCGGGACACTCTCCCCTCCCCCCGAGACAGTCTCCCCTCCCCGGAGACACTCTCCTCTCCCCCCGAGACACTCTCCCCTCCCCCCGGGACACTATCCCCTCCCCTCCCGCCGGGACACTCTCCCCTCCCCCCGGGACACTCTCCCCTCCCCCCGAGACACTCTCCCCTACCCCCGGGACTCTCTCCCCTCCCCTCGGGACACTCTCCCCTCACCCCGGGACATAGTCCCTTCCCTCCGGGACACTCTCCCCTCCCCCCGGGACACTCGCCCCTCCCCCCGGGACACTCTTCCCTCCCCTCCCCTCGGGACACTCTCCCCTCCCCCCGGGACACTCTCCCCTCCCCCGGGACTCTCTCCCCTCCCCCCGGGACACTCTCCCCTCCCCCCGGGACGCTCTCCCCTCCCCCCGGGACACTCTCCCCTCCCCCTGGAACACTATCCCCTCCCCCCGGGACACTCTCTCCTCCCCTCGGGACACTATCCCCTCCCCCCGAGACACTCTCCCCTCCCCCCGGGACACTCTCCCCTCCCCTCCCCTGGGAAGCTCTCCCCACCCCCTGAGACACTCTCCCCTCCCCCTGAGACACTCTCCCCTCCCCCCGGGACACTCTCCCCTCCCCGCCCCTGGGACACTGTCCCCTCCCCCTGAGACACACTCCCCTCCCCCGGGACACTCTCCCCTCCCCTCCCCCTGGGACACTCTCTCCTCCCCCTGAGACACTCTCCCCTCCCACTGAGAAACTCTCCCCTCCCCCTGAGACACTCTCCACTCCCCCCGGGACACTCTCCCCTCCCCTCCCCCTGGGACACTCTCCCCTCCCCCTGAGACACACTCCCCTCCCCCGGGACACTCTCCCCTCCCCTCCCCCTGGGACACTCTCCCCTCCCCCTGAGACACTCTCCCCTCCCCCTGAGACACTCTGCCCTCCCCCCGGGACACTCTCCCCTCCCCTCCCCCTGGGACACTCTCCCCACCCCCTGAGACACTCTCCCCTCCCCCCGGGACACTCTCCCATCCCCTCCATCTGAGACAATCTCCCCTCCCCCCGAGACACTCTCCCCTCCCCCCGAGACACTCTCCCCTCCCCCCGGGACACGCTCCCCTCCCCCCGGGACACTCTCCCCTCCCCCCGGGACACTCTCCCCTCCCCCGGGACTCTCTCCCCTCCCCCCGGGACACTCTCCCCTCCCCCCGGGACGCTCTCCCCTCCCCCCGGGACACTCTCCCCTCCCCCTGGAACACTATCCCCTCCCCCCGGGACACTCTCTCCTCCCCTCGGGACACTATCCCCTCCCCCCGAGACACTCTCCCCTCCCCCCGGGACACTCTCCCCTCCCCGCCCCTGGGACACTCTCCTCACCCCCTGAGACACTCTCCCCTCCCCCCGGGACACTCTCTCCTCCCCTCGGGACACTATCCCCTCCCCCCGAGACACTCTCCCCTCCCCCCGTGACACTCTCCCCTCCCCTCCCCTGGGAAGCTCTCCCCACCCCCTGAGACACTCTCCCCTCCCCCCGGGACACTCTCCCCTCCCCCCGGGACGCTCTCCCCTCCCCCCGGGACACTCTCCCCTCCCCCTGGAACACTATCCCCTCCCCCCGGGACACTCTCTCCTCCCCTCGGGACACTATCCCCTCCCCCCGAGACACTCTCCCCTCCCCCCGGGACACTCTCCCCTCCCCTCCCCTCGGGACACTCTCCGCTCCCCCCGGGACACTCTCCCCTCCCCTCGGGACACTCTCCCCTCCCCCCGGGACACTCTCCCCTTCCCACGAGACACTCTTCCCTCCCCCTGAGACATTCTCCACTCCCCCTGAAACACTCTCCCCACCCCCTGAGACACTCTCCCCTCCCCTCGGGATATTCTCCCCTCCCCCTGAGACACTCTCCCCTCGGGACACTCTCCCCTCCCCCCGAGACACTCTCCCCTCCCCCTGAGACACCCTCCCCTCCCCCCGAGACACACTCCCCTCCCCCCGAGACACTCTCCCATCCCCCCGAGACACACTCCGCTCCCCCCGAGACACACTCCGCTCCCCCCGAGACACTCTCCCCTCCCCCCGAGACACTCTCCCCTCCAGCCGAGACACTCTCCCCTCCTCCGAGACACTCTCCCCTCCCCCCGGGACACTCTCCCCTCTCCCCGAGACTCTCTCCCCTCCCCTCGGGACACTCTCCCCTCCCCCCGAGACACTCTCCATTCCCCCCGGGACACTCTCCCCTCCCCCCGGGACACTCTCCCCTCCCCCCGGGACACTCTCCCCTCCCCCGGGACTCTCTCCCCTCCCCCCGGGACACTCTCCCCTCCCCCCGGGACGCTCTCCCCTCCCCCCGGGACACTCTCCCCTCCCCCTGGAACACTATCCCCTCCCCCCGGGACACTCTCTCCTCCCCTCGGGACACTATCCCCTCCCCCCGAGACACTCTCCCCTCCCCCCGGGACACTCTCCCCTCCCCGCCCCTGGGACACTCTCCTCACCCCCTGAGACACTCTCCCCTCCCCCCGGGACACTCTCTCCTCCCCTCGGGACACTA
This sequence comes from Pristiophorus japonicus, assembly GCF_044704955.1. Lineage (NCBI taxonomy): Eukaryota > Metazoa > Chordata > Chondrichthyes > Pristiophoridae > Pristiophorus > Pristiophorus japonicus. Next base: position 49,374 of record NW_027251271.1, read on the forward strand.
TCCCCTCCCCCCGAGACACTCTCCCCTCCCCCCGTGACACTCTCCCCTCCCCTCCCCTGGGAAGCTCTCCCCACCCCCTGAGACACTCTCCCCTCCCCCCGGGACACTCTCCCCTCCCCCCGGGACGCTCTCCCCTCCCCCCGGGACACTCTCCCCTCCCCCTGGAACACTATCCCCTCCCCCCGGGACACTCTCTCCTCCCCTCGGGACACTATCCCCTCCCCCCGAGACACTCTCCCCTCCCCCCGGGACACTCTCCCCTCCCCTCCCCTCGGGACACTCTCCGCTCCCCCCGGGACACTCTCCCCTCCCCTCGGGACACTCTCCCCTCCCCCCGGGACACTCTCCCCTTCCCACGAGACACTCTTCCCTCCCCCTGAGACATTCTCCACTCCCCCTGAAACACTCTCCCCACCCCCTGAGACACTCTCCCCTCCCCTCGGGATATTCTCCCCTCCCCCTGAGACACTCTCCCCTCGGGACACTCTCCCCTCCCCCCGAGACACTCTCCCCTCCCCCTGAGACACCCTCCCCTCCCCCCGAGACACACTCCCCTCCCCCCGAGACACTCTCCCATCCCCCCGAGACACACTCCGCTCCCCCCGAGACACACTCCGCTCCCCCCGAGACACTCTCCCCTCCCCCCGAGACACTCTCCCCTCCAGCCGAGACACTCTCCCCTCCTCCGAGACACTCTCCCCTCCCCCCGGGACACTCTCCCCTCTCCCCGAGACTCTCTCCCCTCCCCTCGGGACACTCTCCCCTCCCCCCGGTACACTCTCCATTCCCCCCGGGACACTCTCCCCTCCCCCCGGGACACTCTCCCCTCCCCTCCCCTCGGGACACTCTCCCCTCCCCCCGAGACACTCTCCCCTCCCTCCGGGACACTCTCCCCTCCCCCGGGACACTCTCCTCTCCCCTCGGGACCATCTCCCCTCCGCCCGGGACACTCTCCCCTCCCCTGGGGCACTCTCCGCTCCCCCTGTGACACTCTCCCCTCCCCCCGGGACACTCTCCCCTCCCCTGAGACAATCTCCCCTCCCCCCGGAACACTCTCCCCTCCCCTCCCCCCCGGACGCACTCCCCTCCCACCGGGACACTCGCCCCTACCCCCCGGCACACACTCCCCTCCCCCTGGGACACTCCCCTCCCCCCGGGACATTCTCCCCTCCCCCCGGATTACTCTCCCCTCCCCCCCCGGGACATTCTCCCCTCCCCCAGGGACACGCTCCCCTCCCCCGGGACACTCTCCCCTCCCCCCGAGACAGTCTCCCCTCCCCGGAGACACTCTCCTCTCCCCCCGAGACACTCTCCCCTCCCCCGGGACACTCTCCCCTCCCCCCGAGACAGTCTCCCCTCCCCCCGAGACAGTCTCCCCTCCCCCGGGACACTCTCCCCTCCCCCCGGGACACTCTCCCCTCCCCCCGAGACAGTCTCCCCTCCCCCCGAGACAGTCTCCCCTCCCCCGGGACACTCTCCCCTCCCCCCGGGACACTCTCCCCTCCCCCCGAGACAGTCTCCCCTCCCCCCGAGACAGTCTCCCCTCCCCCGGGACACTCTCCCCTCCCCCAGGGACACTCTCCCCTCCCCCCGAGACAGTCTCCCCTCCCCGGAGACACTCTCCCCTCCCCCCGGAGACACTCTCCTCTCCCCCCGAGACACTCTCCCCTCCCCCCGGGACACTATCCCCTCCCCCCGGGACACTCTCCCCTCCGCCCGAGACACTCTCCCCTACCCCCGGGACACTCTCCCCTCCCCTCGGGACACTCTCCCCTCACCCCGGGACACTCTCCCCTACCCCCGGGACACTCTCCCCTCCCCTCGGGACACTCTCCCCTCACCCCGGGACACTCTCCCCTCCCCCCGGGACACTCTCCCCTCCCCCCGGGACACTCTCCCCTCCGCCCGAGACACTCTCCCCTACCCCCGGGACACTCTCCCCTCCCCTCGGGACACTCTCCCCTCACCCCGGGACATAGTCCCTTCCCTCCGGGGCACTCTCCCCTCCCCCCGGGACACTCGCCCCTCCCCCCGGGACACTCTTCCCTCCCCTCCCCTCGGGACACTCTCCCCTCCCCCCGGGACACTCTCCCCTCCCCCGGGACTCTCTCCCCTCCCCCCGGGACACTCTCCCCTCCCCCCGGGACGCTCTCCCCTCCCCCCGGGACACTCTCCCCTCCCCCTGGAACACTATCCCCTCCCCCCGGGACACTCTCTCCTCCCCTCGGGACACTATCCCCTCCCCCCGAGACACTCTCCCCTCCCCCCGGGACACTCTCCCCTCCCCTCCCCCTGGGAAGCTCTCCCCACCCCCTGAGACACTCTCCCCTCCCCCTGAGACACTCTCCCCTCCCCCCGGGACACTCTCCCCTCCCCGCCCCTGGGACACTCTCCTCACCCCCTGAGACACTCTCCCCTCCCACTGAGAAACTCTCCCCTCCCCCTGAGACACTCTCCACTCCCCCCGGGACACTCTCCCCTCCCCTCCCCCCGGGACACTCTCCCCTCCCCGCCCCTGGGACACTCTCCTCACCCCCTGAGACACTCTCCCCTCCCACTGAGAAACTCTCCCCTCCCCCTGAGACACTCTCCCCTCCCACTGAGAAACTCTCCCCTCCCCCTGAGACACTCTCCACTCCCCCCGGGACACTCTCCCCTCCCCTCCCCCTGGGACACTCTCCCCTCCCCCTGAGACACACTCCCCTCCCCCGGGACACTCTCCCCTCCCCTCCCCCTGGGACACTCTCCCCTCCCCGCCCCTGGGACACTCTCCTCACCCCCTGAGACACTCTCCCCTCCCACTGAGACACTCTGCCCTCCCCCCGGGACACTCTCCCCTCCCCTCCCCCTGGGACACTCTCCCCACCCCCTGAGACACTCTCCCCTCCCCCCGGGACACTCTCCCATCCCCTCCATCTGAGACAATCTCCCCTCCCCCCAAGACACTCTCCCCTCCACCCGGGACACGCTCCCCTCCCCCCGGGACACTCTCCCCTCCCCCCGGGACACTCTCCCCTCCCCCCGAGACACTCTCCCCTCCCCCCGGGACACTCTCCCCTCCCCCCGGGACACTCTCCCCTCCCCCCGGGACACTGTCCCCTCCCCCGGGACTCTCTCCCCTCCCCCCGGGACACTCTCCCCTCCACCCGGGACACTCTCCCCTCCCCCCGGGACACTCTCCCCTCCCCTCTCCTCGGGATACTCTCCCCTCCGCTCCCCCCGGGACACTCTCCTCTCCCCTCCCCCCGAGACACTCTCCCCTCCCCCCGAGACACTCTCCCCTCCCTCCGGGACACTCTCCCCTCCCCCGGGACACTCTCCTCTCCCCCCGGGACCATCTCCCCTCCGCCCGGGACACTCTCCCCTCCGCCTGGGACACTTTCCCCTCCCCTGGGGCACTCTCCGCTCCCCCTGAGACACTCTCCCCTGCCCCCGGGACACTCTCCCCTCCCCTGAGACACTCTCCCCTCCCCCCGGAACACTCTCCCCTCCCCTCCCCCCCGGACACACTCCCCTCCCCCCGGGACACTCTCCCCTACCCCCCGGCACACACTCCCCTCCCCCTGGGACACTCCCCTCCCCCCGGGACATTCTCCCCTCCCCCCGGATTACTCTCCCCTCCCCCCCGGGACATTCTCCCCTCCCCCAGGGACACGCTCCCCTCCCCCGGGACACTCTCCCCTCCCCCCGAGACAGTCTCCCCTCCCCGGAGACACTCTCCTCTCCCCCCGAGACACTCTCCCCTCCCCCCGGGACACTATCCCCTCCCCTCCCGCCGGGACACTCTCCCCTCCCCCCGGGACACTCTCCCCTCCCCCCGAGACACTCTCCCCTACCCCCGGGACACTCTCCCCTCCCCTCGGGACACTCTCCCCTCACCCCGGGACATAGTCCCTTCCCTCCGGGACACTCTCCCCTCCCCCCGGGACACTCGCCCCTCCCCCGGGACACTCTTCCCTCCCCTCCCCTCGGGACACTCTCCCCTCCCCCCGGGACACTCTCCCCTCCCCCGGGACTCTCTCCCCTCCCCCCGGGACACTCTCCCCTCCCCCCGGGACGCTCTCCCCTCCCCCCGGGACACTCTCCCCTCCCCCTGGAACACTATCCCCTCCCCCCGGGACACTCTCTCCTCCCCTCGGGACACTATCCCCTCCCCCCGAGACACTCTCCCCTCCCCCCGGGACACTCTCCCCTCCCCTCCCCTGGGAAGCTCTCCCCACCCCCTGAGACACTCTCCCCTCCCCCTGAGACACTCTCCCCTCCCCCCGGGACACTCTCCCCTCCCCGCCCCTGGGACACTCTCCCCTCCCCCTGAGACACACTCCCCTCCCCCGGGACACTCTCCCCTCCCCTCCCCCTGGGACACTCTCCCCTCCCCCTGAGACACTCTCCCCTCCCACTGAGAAACTCTCCCCTCCCCCTGAGACACTCTCCACTCCCCCCGGGACACTCTCCCCTCCCCTCCCCCTGGGACACTCTCCCCTCCCCCTGAGACACACTCCCCTCCCCCGGGACACTCTCCCCTCCCCTCCCCCTGGGACACTCTCCCCTCCCCCTGAGACACTCTCCCCTCCCCCTGAGACACTCTGCCCTCCCCCCGGGACACTCTCCCCTCCCCTCCCCCTGGGACACTCTCCCCACCCCCTGAGACACTCTCCCCTCCCCCCGGGACACTCTCCCATCCCCTCCATCTGAGACAATCTCCCCTCCCCCCGAGACACTCTCCCCTCCCCCCGAGACACTCTCCCCTCCCCCCGGGACACGCTCCCCTCCCCCCGGGACACTCTCCCCTCCCCCCGGGACACTCTCCCCTCCCCCGGGACTCTCTCCCCTCCCCCCGGGACACTCTCCCCTCCCCCCGGGACGCTCTCCCCTCCCCCCGGGACACTCTCCCCTCCCCCTGGAACACTATCCCCTCCCCCCGGGACACTCTCTCCTCCCCTCGGGACACTATCCCCTCCCCCCGAGACACTCTCCCCTCCCCCCGGGACACTCTCCCCTCCCCGCCCCTGGGACACTCTCCTCACCCCCTGAGACACTCTCCCCTCCCCCCGGGACACTCTCTCCTCCCCTCGGGACACTATCCCCTCCCCCCGAGACACTCTCCCCTCCCCCCGTGACACTCTCCCCTCCCCTCCCCTGGGAAGCTCTCCCCACCCCCTGAGACACTCTCCCCTCCCCCCGAGACACTCTCCCCTCCCCCCGGGACACTCTCCCCTCCCCCCGGGACACGCTCCCCTCCCCCCGGGACACTGTCCCCTCCCCCGGGACTCTCTCCCCTCCCCCCGGGACACTCTCCCCTCCACCCGGGAAACTCTCCCCTCCCCCCGGGACACTCTCCCCTCCCCTCCCCTCGGGATACTCTCCCCTCCGCTCCCCCCGGGACACTCTCCTCTCCCCTCCCCCCGAGACACTCTCCCCTCCCCCCGGGACACTCTCCTCTCCACTCCCCCCAAGACACTCTCCCCTCCCCCTGAGACACTCTCCCCTCCCCCCGGGACACTCTCCCCTCCCCTCCCCTCGGGACACTCTCCCCTCCCCCCGAGACACTCTCCCCTCCCTCCGGGACACTCTCCCCCTCCCCCGGTACACTCTCCCCTCCCCCTGAGACACTCTCCCCTCCCCCCCGAGACACTCTCCATATCCCCACGGGACACTCTCCCCTCCCCTCCCCTCGGGACACTATCCCCTCCCCTCCCCTCACCCCGGGACACTCTCCCTTCCCCCCGGGACACTCTCCTCTCCCCCCGGGACACTCTACCCTCCCCTCCCCTCGGGACACTCTCCCCTCCCCCCCGAGACACACACCCCTCCCCCGGGACACTCTCCCGTCCCCCCGGGACACTCTCCCCTCCCCCGGCACACACAACCCTCCCCCCGGGACACTCCCCTCCCCCCGGGACACTCTCCGCTACCCCCCGGCACACACAACCCTCCCCCCGGGACACTCCCCTCCCCCCGGGACATTCTCCCCTCCCCCCGGGACACGCTCCCCTCCCCCCGGGACACCCTCCCCTCCCCTCCCCTCGGGACACTCTCCCCTCCCCCAGAGAAACTCTCCCCTCCCCCCGAGACACTCTCCTCTCCCCCCGAGACACTCTTCCCTCCCCCTGAGACATTCTCCCCTCCCCCTGAGACACTCTCCCCACCCCCTGATACACTCTCCCCTCCGCCTGAGACACTCTCCCCTCCCCCCTGAGACACTCTCCCCTCCATCTGAGACACTCTCCCTCCCCCGAGACACTCTCCCCTCCCCCCGGGACACTCTCCCCTCCCCTCGGGACACTGTCCCCTCCCCCTCATCGCAGGACACTCTCCCCTCCCCCGGGACACTCTCCCTCCCCCCGCGACACTCTCCCCTCCCCTCGGGACACTCTCCCCTCCCCCCCCCGCGACACTCTCCCCTCCCCCCTGGGGACACTCTCCCCTCCCCTCCGGGACACTGTCCCCTCCCCCCGGGACACTCTCCCCTCCCCTCGGGACACTCTCCCCTCCCCTCGGGACACTCTCCGCTCCCCCCGCGACACTCTCCCCTCCCCTCGGGACACTCTCCCCTCCCCTCGGGACACTCTCCCCTCCCCCCGGGACACTCTCCCCTCCCCTCGGGACACTCTCCCCTCCCCCCGGGACACTCTCCCCTCCCCTCGGGACACTCTCCGCTCCCCCCGGGACACTCTCCGCTCCCCCCGCGACACTCTCCCCTCCCCCCAGGACACTCTCCCCTCCCCCCGGGACACTCTTCCCTCCCCCTGAGAGATTCTCCACTCCCCAGAAACACTCTCCCCACCCCCTGAGACACTCTCCCCTCCCCTCGGGATATTCTCCCCTCCCCCTGAGACACTCTCCCCTCGGGGCACTCTCCCCTCCCCCCGAGACACTCTCCCGTCCCCCCGAGACACCCTCCCCTCCCCCCGAGA
>NW_027251273.1:0-5000 GCF_044704955.1 Pristiophorus japonicus
CGAGATGGCGGACGCCCGCTCCGGAGCTTGATTCGGACCACTGCGAGACCAAAAGACAGGTGGACGCCTCGGACTCACGCGAGAACCTTCGTCAAGTGCCAAAGGGCAGGCTAGGAGAAACCGGAGCCGTGCCAAGCCCTCTGACTCGTTATTGGATGCCCGGTCTGCCCACCGGCGGTGGGCGCATTGCGGGGCAGAACGGGAGGAACGCCGGAGTCGGTAACACACCAGCCGGAGCTGGCCCCACTCCGAGCCCTCCCACGTCGGACACGAGTCGCCAAATCGATCGGTGGATACCGAGCGCACAACACGCAGGGGAACTTGGTGAAAGAACTGCGCGTGTGCTTAACTACTCAGTAAAACAGATTTCCCTCACTCAGGGGCTTGCATCTGTGACAGACAGCGTCCTTTGTTGCGCAAAGACGGAGGGCCGTTGGAAACTAGTCTGTCCTGAGAGCCGGGCACGGGTACAAGCGGGGCTGCTGGCTCCCAGAGTACGATTTCAGCAAAACACCAAAGAGTTTGAAAAGTACAACAAAAGACTTTGTCAAAATTGTTCCAAGTCTCGCACACCGTTCATTTTGTGACTTTCCAAGTGCTCTTTTCAAAGGTCTCTTTCCTGAGATTGAGCACCTTTCAGCAAAGCATCACTTTTCGGGCGCTTTCAAAGTGTACCCGCTGTCGTAAAAATGTTCTGAAAATCGTGTTCCCGAAAATCTCCGGGCACCCCGCCAACCCCCAAGGACAGAAATGACAAGTGTCAAGTTGGCGGGGCGTCGGGCCACCTGCTGCCGGCCATGAGCATCCAAATCCCCGCAAAAGGGGCATTTTCATTTCTTCATCGGGACTTCCGGCAATTTCCAAGGTTCAACTCATTAACGTTGTTCGCAGACACTTGCCAGAAAATGCAAGTGGCCACTTTGCCGGGCCGACTCGCTTGCCCAAGCGGGAAACCATCAACCGAAGGCCCGGTAAGCCGGCCGAATCTGACCTCATAGACTTCCACACAACGGGACTTTTGACTTTCCCGGCCGCGGGTGGCCTCCACCCGGCCTCAGCCATCAGCCCTGCCTGCCTCTAGCCGCCTTCTGGTTAATGAGTTATCCAGCCTGGCACTTCGGTTGCGCCAGCGAGACCAAGTCTCGGCTTTGGTTAATGATTTGAGCCGAACCGACCTGCCCCCCGCCACCGCGGGCTGAACTCGGGCAGGTCTGCCGATTTCCCGACTCCTTTCGGGGCCTAATCGGGTCGCGCGAGCCGCCTGGCGCGATCGGGGCCCATGCCCCGGCCTCTGCCAGTCCTCGGGCAGCCGCTTTTGAAGCCCGACCAAAAACCCGAAAAATGGGCAAAAAGGGAATAAATTCCCGCCCATAAAGGGTGAATAGTCGGTTGGGCGGCAGCCCTGGTCGGTCTCTGCAGACCTGGAGGCTCGAGACGTTTGTTTGGAAAACTCACCAAGTCTCGATTCTGCCACCTCCTACCTCTGTGCAGATACCCCGCCAACCCCCAAGGACAGAAATGACAAGTGTCAAGTTGGCGGGGCGTCGGGCCACCTGCTGCCGGCCATGAGCATCCAAATCCCCGCAAAAGGGGCATTTTCATTTCTTCATCGGGACTTCCGGCAATTTCCAAGGTTCAACTCATTAACGTTGTTCGCAGACACTTGCCAGAAAATGCAAGTGGCCACTTTGCCGGGCCGACTCGCTTGCCCAAGCGGGAAACCATCAACCGAAGGCCCGGTAAGGCGGCCGAATCTGACCTCATAGACTTCCACACAACGGGACTTTTGACTTTCCCGGCCGCGGGTGGCCTCCACCCGGCCTCAGCCATCAGCCCTGCCTGCCTCCAGCCGCCTTCTGGTTAATGAGTTATCCAGCCTGGCACTTCGGTTGCGCCAGCGAGACCAAGTCTCGGCTTTGGTTAATGATTTGAGCCGAACCGACCTGCCCCCCGCCACCGCGGGCTGAACTCGGGCAGGTCTGCCGATTTCCCGACTCCTTTCGGGGCCTAATCGGGTCGCGCGAGCCGCCTGGCGCGATCGGGGCCCATGCCCGGCCTCTGCCAGTCCTCGGGCAGCCGCTTTTGAAGCCCGACCAAAAACCCGAAAAATGGGCAAAAAGGGAATAAATTCCCGCCCAAAAAGGGTGAATAGTCGGTTCGGCGGCAGCCCTGGTCGGTCTCTGCAGACCTGGAGGCTCGAGACGTTTGTTTGGAAAACTCACCAAGTCTCGATTCTGCCACCTCCTACCTCTGTGCAGATACCCCGCCAACCCCCAAGGACAGAAATGACAAGTGTCAAGTTGGCGGGGCGTCGGGCCACCTGCTGCCGGCCATGAGCATCCAAATCCCCGCAAAAGGGGCATTTTCATTTCTTCATCGGGACTTCCGACAATTGCCGAGGTTCAACTCATTAACGTTGTTCGCAGACACTTGCCAGAAAATGCAAGTGGCCACTTTGCCGGGCCGACTCGCTTGCCCAAGCGGGAAACCATCAACCGAAGGCCCGGTAAGGCGGCCGAATCTGACCTCATAGACTTCCACACAACGGGACTTTTGACTTTCCCGGCCGCGGGTGGCCTCCACCCGGCCTCAGCCATCAGCCCTGCCTGCCTCCAGCCGCCTTCTGGTTAATGAGTTATCCAGCCTGGCACTTCGGTTGCGCCAGCGAGACCAAGTCTCGGCTTTGGTTAATGATTTGAGCCGAACCGACCTGCCCCCCGCCTCCCCCGGGCTGAACTCGGGCAGGTCTGCCGATTTCCCGACTCCTTTCGGGGCCTAATCGCGTCGCGCGAGCCGCCTGGCGCGATCGGGACCATGCCCCGGCCTCTGCCAGGCCTCGGGCAGCCGCTTTTGAAGCCCGACCAAAAACCCGAAAAATGGGCAAAAAGGGAATAAATTCCCGCCCAAAAAGGGTGAATAGTCGGTTGGGCGGCAGCCCTGGTCGGTCTCTGCAGACCTGGAGGCTCGAGACGTTTGTTTGGAAAACTCACCAAGTCTCGATTCTGCCACCTCCTACCTCTGTGCAGATACCCCGCCAACCCCCAAGGACAGAAATGACAAGTGTCAAGTTGGCGGGGCGTCGGGCCACCTGCTGCCGGCCATGAGCATCCAAATCCCCGCAAAAGGGGCATTTTCATTTCTTCATCGGGACTTCCGACAATTGCCGAGGTTCAACTCATTAACGTTGTTCGCAGACACTTGCCAGAAAATGCAAGTGGCCACTTTGCCGGGCCGACTCGCTTGCCCAAGCGGGAAACCATCAACCGAAGGCCCGGTAAGGCGGCCGAATCTGACCTCATAGACTTCCACACAACGGGACTTTTGACTTTCCCGGCCGCGGGTGGCCTCCACCCGGCCTCAGCCATCAGCCCTGCCTGCCTCCAGCCGCCTTCTGGTTAATGAGTTATCCAGCCTGGCACTTCGGTTGCGCCAGCGAGACCAAGTCTCGGCTTTGGTTAATGATTTGAGCCGAACCGACCTGCCCCCCGCCTCCCCCGGGCTGAACTCGGGCAGGTCTGCCGATTTCCCGACTCCTTTCGGGGCCTAATCGCGTCGCGCGAGCCGCCTGGCGCGATCGGGGACCATGCCCCGGCCTCTGCCAGGCCTCGGGCAGCCGCTTTTGAAGCCCGACCAAAAACCCGAAAAATGGGCAAAAAGGGAATAAATTCCCGCCCAAAAAGGGTGAATAGTCGGTTGGGCGGCAGCCCTGGTCGGTCTCTGCAGACCTGGAGGCTCGAGACGTTTGTTTGGAAAACTCACCAAGTCTCGATTCTGCCACCTCCTACCTCTGTGCAGATACCCCGCCAACCCCCAAGGACAGAAATGACAAGTGTCAAGTTGGCGGGGCGTCGGGCCACCTGCTGCCGGCCATGAGCATCCAAATCCCCGCAAAAGGGGCATTTTCATTTCTTCATCGGGACTTCCGGCAATTTCCAAGGTTCAACTCATTAACGTTGTTCGCAGACACTTGCCAGAAAATGCAAGTGGCCACTTTGCCGGGCCGACTCGCTTGCCCAAGCGGGAAACCATCAACCGAAGGCCCGGTAAGGCGGCCGAATCTGACCTCATAGACTTCCACACAACGGGACTTTTGACTTTCCCGGCCGCGGGTGGCCTCCACCCGGCCTCAGCCATCAGCCCTGCCTGCCTCCAGCCGCCTTCTGGTTAATGAGTTATCCAGCCTGGCACTTCGGTTGCGCCAGCGAGACCAAGTCTCGGCTTTGGTTATTGATTTGAGCCGAACCGACCTGCCCCCCGCCACCGCGGGCTGAACTCGGGCAGGTCTGCCGATTTCCCGACTCCTTTCGGGGCCTAATCGGGTCGCGCGAGCCGCCTGGCGCGATCGGGGCCCATGCCCCGGCCTCTGCCAGGCCTCGGGCAGCCGCTTTTGAAGCCCGACCAAAAACCCGAAAAATGGGCAAAAAGGGAATAAATTCCCGCCCAAAAAGGGTGAATAGTCGGTTGGGCGGCAGCCCTGGTCGGTCTCTGCAGACCTGGAGGCTCGAGACGTTTGTTTGGAAAACTCACCAAGTCTCGATTCTGCCACCTCCTACCTCTGTGCAGATACCCCGCCAACCCCCAAGGACAGAAATGACAAGTGTCAAGTTGGCGGGGCGTCGGGCCACCTGCTGCCGGCCATGAGCATCCAAATCCCCGCAAAGGGGCATTTTCATTTCTTCATCGGGACTTCCGACAATTGCCGAGGTTCAACTCATTAACGTTGTTCGCAGACACTTGCCAGAAAATGCAAGTGGCCACTTTGCCGGGCCGACTCGCTTGCCCAAGCGGGAAACCATCAACCGAAGGCCCGGTAAGGCGGCCGAATCTGACCTCATAGACTTCCACACAACGGGACTTTTGACTTTCCCGGCCGCGGGTGGCCTCCACCCGGCCTCAGCCATCAGCCCTGCCTGCCTCCAGCCGCCTTCTGGTTAATGAGTTATCCAGCCTGGCACTTCGGTTGCGCCAGCGAGACCAAGTCTCGGCTTTGGTTAATGATT
>NW_027251273.1:17500-22500 GCF_044704955.1 Pristiophorus japonicus
TCTTCCTGAGATTGAGCACCTTTCAGCAAAGCATCACTTTTCGGGCGCTTTCAAAGTGTACCCGCTGTCGTAAAAATGTTCTGAAAATCGTGTTCCCGAAAATCTCCGGGCACCCCGCCACCCCCCAAGGACAGAAATGACAAGTGTCAAGTTGGCGGGGCGTCGGGCCACCTGCTGCCGGCCATGAGCATCCAAATCCCCGCAAAAGGGGCATTTTCATTTCTTCCATCGGGACTTCCGGCAATTTCCAAGGTTCAACTCATTACGTTGTTCGCAGACACTTGCCAGGAAAATGCAAGTGGCCACTTTGCCGGGCCGACTCGCTTGCCCAAGCGGGAAACCATCAACCGAAGGCCCGGTAAGCCGGCCGAATCTGACCTCATAGACTTCCACACAACGGGACTTTGACTTTCCCGGCCGCGGGTGGCCTCCACCCGGCCTCAGCCATCAGCCCTGCCTGTCCTCTAGCCGCCTTCTGGTTAATGAGTTATCCAGCCTGGCACTTCGGTTGCGCCAGCGAGACCAAGTCTCGCTTTGGTTAATGGATTGAGCCGAACCGACCTGCCCCCCGCCACCGCGGGCTGAACTCGGGCAGGTCTGCCGATTTCCCGACTCCTTTCGGGGCCTAATCGGGTCGCGCGAGCCGCCTGGCGCGATCGGGGCCCATGCCCCGGCCTCTGCCAGTCCTCGGGCAGCCGCTTTTGAAGCCCGACCAAAACCCGAAAATGGGCAAAAAGGGAATAAATTCCGCCCATAAAGGGTGAATAGTCGGTTGGGCGGCAGCCCTGGTCGGCTCTGCAGACCTGGAGGCTCGAGACGTTTGTTTGGAAAACTCACCAAGTCTCGATTCTGCCACCTCCTACCTCTGTGCAGATACCCCGCCAACCCCCAAGGACAGAAATGACAAGTGTCAAGTTGGCGGGCGTCGTGGCCACCTGCTGCCGGCCATGAGCATCCAAATCCCCGCAAAAGGGGCATTTTCATTTCTTCATCGGGACTTCCGGCAATTTCCAAGGTTCAACTCATTAACGTTGTTCGCAGACACTTGCCAGAAAATGCAAGTGGCCACTTTGCCGGGCCGACTCGCTTGCCCAAGCGGAAACCATCAACCGAAGGCCCGGTAAGGCGGCCGAATCTGACCTCATAGACTTCCACACAACGGGACTTTTGACTTTCCCGGCCGCGGGTGGCCTCACCGGCCTCAGCCATCAGCCCTGCCTGCCTCCAGCGCCTTCTGGTTAATGAGTTATCCAGCCTGGCACTTCGGTTGCGCCAGCGAGACCAAGTCTTCGGCTTTGGTTAATGATTTGAGCCGAACCGACCTGCCCCCGCCACCGCGGGCTGAACTCGGGCAGGTCTGCCGATTTCCCGACTCCTTTCGGGGCCTAATCGGGTCGCGCGAGCCGCCTGGCGCGATCGGGGCCCATGCCCCGGCCTCTGCCAGTCCTCGGGCAGCCGCTTTTGAAGCCCGACCAAAAACCCGAAAAATGGGCAAAAAGGGAATAAATTCCCGCCCAAAAAGGGTGAATAGTCGGTTCGGCGGCAGCCCTGGTCGGTCTCTGCAGACCTGGAGGCTCGAGACGTTTGGTTTGGAAAACTCACCAAGTCTCGATTCTGCCACCTCCTACCTCTGTGCAGATACCCCGCCAACCCCCAAGGACAGAAATGACAAGTGTCAAGTTGGCGGGGCGTCGGCCACCTGCTGCCGGCCATGAGCATCCAAATCCCCGCAAAAGGGGCATTTTCATTTCTTCATCGGGACTTCCGACAATTGCCGAGGTTCAACTCATTAACGTTGTTCGCAGACACTTGCCAGAAAATGCAAGTGGCCACTTTGCCGGGCCGACTCGCTTGCCCAAGCGGGAAACATCAACCGAAGGCCCGGTAAGGCGGCCGAATCTGACCTCATAGACTTCCACACAACGGGACTTTTGACTTTCCCGCCGCGGGTGGCCTCCACCCGGCCTCAGCCATCAGCCCTGCCTGCCTCCAGCCGCCTTCTGGTTAATGAGTTATCCAGCCTGGCACTTCGGTTGCGCCAGCGAGACCAAGTCTCGGCTTTGGTTAATGATTTGAGCCGAACCGACCTGCCCCCGCCTCCCCCGGGCTGAACTCGGGCAGGTCTGCCGATTTCCCGACTCCTTTCGGGCCTAATCGCGTCGCGCGAGCCGCCTGGCGCGATCGGGGACCATGCCCCGGCCTCTGCCAGGCCTCGGGCAGCCGCTTTTGAAGCCGACCAAAAACCCGAAAAATGGGCAAAAAGGGATAAATTCCCGCCCAAAAAGGTGAATAGTCGGTTGGGCGGCAGCCCTGGTCGGGTCTCTGCAGACCTGGAGGCTCGAGACGTTTGTTTGGAAACTCACCAAGTCTCGATTCTGCCACCTCCTACCTCTGTGCAGATACCCCCGCCAACCCCCAAGGACAGAAATGACAAGTGTCAAGTTGGCGGGGCGTCGGGCCACCTGCTGCCGGCCATGAGCATCCAAATCCCGCAAAAGGGGCATTTTCATTTCTTCATCGGGACTTCCGACAATTGCCGAGGTTCAACTCATTAACGTTGTTCGCAGACACTTGCCAGAAAATGCAAGTGGCCACTTTGCCGGGCCGACTCGCTTGCCCAAGCGGGAAACCATCAACCGAAGGCCCGGTAAGGCGGCCGAATCTGACCTCATAGACTTCCACACAACGGGACTTTTGACTTTCCCGGCCGCGGGTGGCCTCCACCCGGCCTCAGCCATCAGCCCTGCCTGCCTCCAGCCGCCTTCTGGTTAATGAGTTATCCAGCCTGGCACTTCGGTTGCGCCAGCGAGACCAAGTCTCGGCTTTGGTTAATGATTTGAGCCGAACCGACCTGCCCCCCGCTCCCCGGGCTGAACTCGGGCAGGTCTGCCGATTTCCCGACTCCTTTCGGGCCTAATCGCGTCGCGCGAGCCGCCTGGCGCGATCGGGGACCATGCCCCGGCCTCTGCCAGGCCTCGGGCAGCCGCTTTTGAAGCCCGACCAAAAACCCGAAAAATGGGCAAAAAGGGAATAAATTCCCGCCCAAAAAAGGGTGAATAGTCGGTTGGGCGGCAGCCCTGGTCGGTCTCTGCAGACCTGGAGGCTCGAGACGTTTGTTTGGAAAACTCACCAAGTCTCGATTCTGCCACCTCCTACCTCTGTGCAGATACCCCGCCAACCCCCAAGGACAGAAATGACAAGTGTCAAGTTGGCGGGGCGTCGGGCCACCTGCTGCCGGCCATGAGCATCCAAATCCCCGCAAAGGGGCATTTTCATTTCTTCATCGGGACTTCCGGCAATTTCCAAGGTTCAACTCATTAACGTTGTTCGCAGACACTTGCCAGAAAATGCAAGTGGCCACTTTGCCGGGCCGACTCGCTTGCCCAAGCCGGGAAACCATCAACCGAAGCCCGGTAAGGCGGCCGAATCTGACCTCATAGACTTCCACACAACGGGACTTTTGACTTTCCCGGCCGCGGGTGGCCTCCACCCGGCCTCAGCCATCAGCCCTGCCTGCCTCCAGCCGCCTTCTGGTTAATGGGTTATCCAGCCTGGCACTTCGGTTGCGCCAGCGAGACCAAGTCTCGGCTTTGGTTATTGATTTGAGCCGAACCGACCTGCCCCCCGCCACCGCGGGCTGACTACTCGGGCAGGTCTGCGATTTTCCCGACTCCTTTCGGGGCCTAATCGGGTCGCGCGAGCCGCCTGGCGCGATCGGGGCCCATGCCCCGGCCTCTGCCAGGCCTCGGGCAGCCGCTTTTGAAGCCCGACCAAAAACCCGAAAAATGGGCAAAAAGGGAATAAATTCCCGCCCAAAAAGGGTGAATAGTCGGTTGGGCGGCAGCCCTGGGTCGGTCTCTGCAGACCTGGAGGCTCGAGACGTTTGTTTGGAAAACTCACCAAGTCTCGATTCTGCCACCTCCTACCTCTGTGCAGATACCCCGCCAACCCCCAAGGACAGAAATGACAAGTGTCAAGTGGCGGGGCGTCGGGCCACCTGCTGCCGGCCATGAGCATCCCAATCCCCGCAAAAGGGGCATTTTCATTTCTTCATCGGGACTTCCGACAATTGCCGAGGTTCAACTCATTAACGTTGTTCGGCAGACACTTGCCAGAAAATGCAAGTGGCCACTTTGCCGGGCCGACTCGCTTGCCCAAGCGGGAAACCATCAACCGAAGGCCCGGTAAGGCGGCCGAATCTGACCTCATAGACTTCCACACAACGGGACTTTTGACTTTCCCGGCCGCGGGTGGCCTCCACCCGGCCTCAGCCATCAGCCCTGCCTGCCTCCAGCCGCCTTCTGGTTAATGAGTTATCCAGCCTGGCACTTCGGTTGCGCCAGCGAGACCAAGTCTCGCTTTGGTTAATGATTTGAGCCGAACCGAACCTGCCCCCCGCCTCCCCCGGGCTGAACTCGGGCAGGTCTGCCGATTTCCCGACTCCTTCGGGGCCTAATCGCGTCGCGCGAGCCGCCTGGCGCGATCGGGGACCATGCCCCGGCCTCTGCCAGGCCTCGGCAGCCGCTTTTGAAGCCCGACCAAAAACCCGAAAAATGGGCAAAAAGGGAATAAATTCCCGCCCAAAAAGGGTGAATAGTCGGTTGGGCGGCAGCCCTGGTCGGTCTCTGCAGACCTGGAGGCTCGAGACGTTTGGTTTGGAAAACTCACCAAGTCTCGATTCTGCCACCTCCTACCTCTGTGCAGATACCCGCCAACCCCCAAGGAACAGAAATGACAAGTGTCAAGTTGGCGGGGGCGTCGGGCCACCTGCTGCCGGCCATGAGCATCCAAATCCCCGCAAAAGGGGCATTTTCATTTCTTCATCGGGACTTCCGACAATTGCCGAGGTCAACTCATTAACGTTGTTCGCAGACACTTGCCAGAAAATGCAAGTGGCCACTTTGCCGGGCCGACTCGCTTGCCCAAGCGGGAAACCATCAACCGAAGCCCGGTAAGGCGGCCGAATCTGACCTCATAGACTTCCACACAACGGGACTTTT
>NW_027251273.1:35000-40000 GCF_044704955.1 Pristiophorus japonicus
GAGCCGCCTGGCGCGATCGGGCCCATGCCCCGGCCTCTGCCAGTCCTCGGGCAGCCGCTTTTGAAGCCCGACCAAAACCCGAAAAATGGGCAAAAAGGGAATAAATTCCCGCCCATAAAGGGTGAATAGTCGGTTGGGCGGCAGCCCTGGTCGGTCTCTGCAGACCTGGAGGCTCGAGAGTTTGTTTGGAAAACTCACCAAGTCTCGATTCTGCCACCTCCTTCCTCTGTGCAGATACCCCGCCAACCCCCAAGGACAGAAATGACAAGTGTCAAGTTGGCGGGGCGTCGGGCCACCTGCTGCCGGCCATGAGCATCCAAATCCCCGCAAAAGGGGCATTTTCATTTCTTCATCGGGACTTCCGGCAATTTCCAAGGTTCAACTCATTAACGTTGTTCGCAGACTCATGCCAGAAAATGCAAGTGGCCACTTTGCCGGGCGACTCGCTTGCCCAAGCGGGAAACCATCAACCGAAGGCCCGGTAAGGCGGCGAATCTGACCTCATAGACTTCCACACAACGGGACTTTGACTTTCCCGGCCGCGGGTGGCCTCCACCCGGCCTCAGCCATCAGCCTGCCTGCCTCCAGCCGCCTCTGGTTAATGAGTTATCCAGCCTGGCACTTCGGTTGCGCCAGCGAGACCAAGTCTCGGCTTTGGTTAATGATTTGAGCCGAACCGACCTGCCCCCGCCACCGCGGGCTGAACTCGGGCAGGTCTGCCGATTTCCCGACTCCTTTCGGGGCCTAATCGGGTTCGCGCGAGCCGCCTGGCGCGATCGGGGCCCATGCCCCGGCCTCTGCCAGTCTCGGGCAGCCGCTTTTGAAGCCCGACCAAAAACCCGAAAAAATGGGCAAAAAGGGAATAAATTCCCGCCCAAAAAGGGTGAATAGTCGGTTCGGCGGCAGCCCTGGTCGGTCTCTGCAGACCTGGAGCTCGAGACGTTTGTTTGGAAAACTCACCAAGTCTCGATTCTGCCACCTCCTACCTCTGTGCAGATACCCCGCCAACCCCCAAGGACAGAAATGACAAGTGTCAAGTTGGCGGGGCGTCGGGCCACCTGCTGCCGGGCCATGAGCATCCAAATCCCCGAAAAGGGGCATTTTCATTTCTTCATCGGGACTTCCGACAATTGCCGAGGTTCAACTCATTAACGTTGTTCGCAGACACTTGCCAGAAAATGCAAGTGGCCACTTTGCCGGGCCGACTCGCTTGCCCAAGCGGGAAACCATCAACCGAAGGCCCGGTAAGGCGGCCGAATCTGACCTCATAGACTTCCACACAACGGGACTTTTGACTTTCCCGGCCGCGGGTGGCCTCCACCCGGCCTCAGCCATCAGCCCTGCCTGCCTCCAGCGCCTTCTGGTTAATGAGTTATCCAGCCTGGCACTTCGGTTGCGCCAGCGAGACCAAGTCTCGGCTTTGGTTAATGATTTGAGCCGAACCGACCTGCCCCCCGCCTCCCCCGGGCTGAACTCGGGCAGGTCTGCCGATTTCCCGACTCCTTTCGGGGCCTAATCGCGTCGCGCGAGCCGCCTGGCGCGATCGGGGACCATGCCCCGGCCTCTGCCAGGCCTCGGGCAGCCGCTTTTGAAGCCCGACCAAAAACCCGAAAAATGGGCAAAAAGGGAATAAATTCCCGCCCAAAAAGGGTGAATAGTCGGTTGGGCGGCAGCCCTGGTCGGTCTCTGCAGACCTGGAGGCTCGAGACGTTTGTTTGGAAAACTCACCAAGTCTCGATTCTGCCACCTCCTACCTCTGTGCAGATACCCCGCCAACCCCCAAGGACAGAAATGACAAGTGTCAAGTTGGCGGGGCGTCGGGCCACCTGCTGCCGGCCATGAGCATCCAAATCCCCGCAAAAGGGGCATTTTCATTTCTTCATCGGGACTTCCGACAATTGCCGAGGTTCAACTCATTAACGTTGTTCGCAGACACTTGCCAGAAAATGCAAGTGGCCACTTTGCCGGGCCGACTCGCTTGCCCAAGCGGGAAACCATCAACCGAAGGCCCGGTAAGGCGGCCGAATCTGACCTCATAGACTTCCACACAACGGGACTTTTGACTTTCCCGGCCGCGGGTGGCCTCCACCCGGCCTCAGCCATCAGCCCTGCCTGCCTCCAGCCGCCTTCTGGTTAATGAGTTATCCAGCCTGGCACTTCGGTTGCGCCAGCGAGACCAAGTCTCGGCTTTGGTTAATGATTTGAGCCGAACCGACCTGCCCCCCGCCTCCCCCGGGCTGAACTCGGGCAGGTCTGCCGATTTCCCGACTCCTTTCGGGGCCTAATCGCGTCGCGCGAGCCGCCTGGCGCGATCGGGGACCATGCCCCGGCCTCTGCCAGGCCTCGGGCAGCCGCTTTTGAAGCCCGACCAAAACCCGAAAAATGGGCAAAAAGGGAATAAATTCCCGCCCAAAAGGGTGAATAGTCGGTGGGCGGCAGCCCTGGTCGGTCTCTGCAGACCTGGAGGCTCGAGACGTTTGTTTGGAAAACTCACCAAGTCTCGATTCTGCCACCTCCTACCTCTGTGCAGATACCCCGCCAACCCCCAAGGACAGAAATGACAAGTGTCAAGTTGGCGGGGCGTCGGGCCACCTGCTGCCGGCCATGAGCATCCAAATCCCCGCAAAAGGGGCATTTTCATTTCTTCATCGGGACTTCCGGCAATTTCCAAGGTTCAACTCATTAACGTTGTTCGCAGACACTTGCCAGAAAATGCAAGTGGCCACTTTGCCGGGCCGACTCGCTTGCCCAAGCGGGAAACCATCAACCGAAGGCCCGGTAAGGCGGCCGAATCTGACCTCATAGACTTCCACACAACGGGACTTTTGACTTTCCCGGCCGCGGGTGGCCTCCACCCGGCCTCAGCCATCAGCCCTGCCTGCCTCCAGCCGCCTTCTGGTTAATGAGTTATCCAGCCTGGCACTTCGGTTGCGCCAGCGAGACCAAGTCTCGGCTTTGGTTATTGATTTGAGCCGAACCGACCTGCCCCCCGCCACCGCGGGCTGAACTCGGGCAGGTCTGCCGATTTCCCGACTCCTTTCGGGGCCTAATCGGGTCGCGCGAGCCGCCTGGCGCGATCGGGGCCCATGCCCCGGCCTCTGCCAGGCCTCGGGCAGCCGCTTTTGAAGCCCGACCAAAAACCCGAAAAATGGGCAAAAAGGGAATAAATTCCCGCCCAAAAAGGGTGAATAGTCGGTTGGGCGGCAGCCCTGGTCGGTCTCTGCAGACCTGGAGGCTCGAGACGTTTGTTTGGAAAACTCACCAAGTCTCGATTCTGCCACCTCCTACCTCTGTGCAGATACCCCGCCAACCCCCAAGGACAGAAATGACAAGTGTCAAGTTGGCGGGGCGTCGGGCCACCTGCTGCCGGCCATGAGCATCCAAATCCCCGCAAAAGGGGCATTTTCATTTCTTCATCGGGACTTCCGACAATTGCCGAGGTTCAACTCATTAACGTTGTTCGCAGACACTTGCCAGAAAATGCAAGTGGCCACTTTGCCGGGCCGACTCGCTTGCCCAAGCGGGAAACCATCAACCGAAGGCCCGGTAAGGCGGCCGAATCTGACCTCATAGACTTCCACACAACGGGACTTTTGACTTTCCCGGCCGCGGGTGGCCTCCACCCGGCCTCAGCCATCAGCCCTGCCTGCCTCCAGCCGCCTTCTGGTTAATGAGTTATCCAGCCTGGCACTTCGGTTGCGCCAGCGAGACCAAGTCTCGGCTTTGGTTAATGATTTGAGCCGAACCGACCTGCCCCCCGCCTCCCCCGGGGCTGAACTCGGGCAGGTCTGCCGATTTCCCGACTCCTTTCGGGGCCTAATCGCGTCGCGCGAGCCGCCTGGCGCGATCGGGGACCATGCCCCGGCCTCTGCCAGGCCTCGGGCAGCCCGCTTTTGAAGCCCGACCAAAAACCCGAAAAATGGGCAAAAAGGGAATAAATTCCCGCCCAAAAAGGGGTGAATAGTCGGTTGGGCGGCAGCCCTGGTCGGTCTCTGCAGACCTGGAGGCTCGAGACGTTTGTTTGGAAAACTCACCAAGTCTCGATTCTGCCACCTCCTACCTCTGTGCAGATACCCCGCCAACCCCCAAGGACAAGAAATGACAAGTGTCAAGTTGGCGGGGCGTCGGGCCACCTGCTGCCGGCCATGAGCATCCAAATCCCCGCAAAAGGGGCATTTTCATTTCTTCATCGGGACTTCCGACAATTGCCGAGGTTCAACTCATTAACGTTGTTCGCAGACACTTGCCAGAAAATGCAAGTGGCCACTTTGCCGGGCCGACTCGCTTGCCCAAGCGGAAACCATCAACCGAAGGCCCGGTAAGGCGGCCGAATCTGACCTCATAGACTTCCACACAACGGGACTTTTGACTTTCCCGGCCGCGGGTGGCCTCCACCCGGCCTCAGCCATCAGCCCTGCCTGCCTCCAGCCGCCTTCTGGTTAATGAGTTATCCAGCCTGGCACTTCGGTTGCGCCAGCGAGACCAAGTCTCGGCTTTGGTTAATGATTTGAGCCGAACCGACCTGCCCCCCGCCTCCCCCGGGCTGAACTCGGGCAGGTCTGCCGATTTCCCGACTCCTTTCGGGGCCTAATCGGGTCGCGCGTGCCGCCTGGCGCGACCGGGGACATGCCCCGGCCTCTGCCAGGCCTCGGGCTGCCGTTTTTGAAGCCCGACCAAAAACCCGAAAAATGGGCAAAAATGGAAAAAATTCCCGCCCAAAAAGGGTGAATAGTCGGTTGGGCGGCAGCCCTGGTCGGTCTCTGCAGACCTGGAGGCTCGAGACGTGACTTTGGAAAACTCACCAATTCTCGATCAGCCACCTCCTACCTCTGTGCAGGTACCCCGCCAACCCCCAAGGACAGAAATGACAAGTGTCAAGTTGGCGGGACGGATTTGACTTCGGTCGCCGAGCCCTGGAACTAATTTCCCGCAAACGGCTTCGGATTTTGCTCCATCCAGACTTCCGGGACGAAACTTGACAGGCCGTATCTCCGCACTCC
>NW_027251273.1:52500-56147 GCF_044704955.1 Pristiophorus japonicus
GCACTTCGGTTGCGCCAGCGAGACCAAGTCTCGGCTTTGGTTAATGATTTGAGCCGAACCGACCTGCCCCCCGCCCCCGCGGGCTGAAGTCGGGCAGGTCTGCCGATTTCCCGACTCCTTTCGGGGCCTAATCGGGTCGCGCGTGCCGCCTGGCGCGATCGGGGCCCATGCCCCGGCCTCTGCCAGGCCTCGGGCAGCCGCTTTTGAAGCCCGACCAAAAACCCGAAAAATGGGCAAAAAGGGAATAAATTCCCGCCCAAAAAGGGTGAATAGTCGGTTGGGCGGCAGCCCTGGTCGGTCTCTGCAGACCTGGAGGCTCGAGACGTTTGTTTGGAAAACTCACCAAGTCTCGATTCTGCCACCTCCTACCTCTGTGCAGATACCCCGCCAACCCCCAAGGACAGAAATGACAAGTGTCAAGTTGGCGGGGCGTCGGGCCACCTGCTGCCGGCCATGAGCATCCAAATCCCCGCAAAAGGGGCATTTTCATTTCTTCATCGGGACTTCCGACAATTGCCGAGGTTCAACTCATTAACGTTGTTCGCAGACACTTGCCAGAAAATGCAAGTGGCCACTTTGCCGGGCCGACTCGCTTGCCCAAGCGGGAAACCATCAACCGAAGGCCCGGTAAGGCGGCCGAATCTGACCTCATAGACTTCCACACAACGGGACTTTTGACTTTCCCGGCCGCGGGTGGCCTCCACCCGGCCTCAGCCATCAGCCCTGCCTGCCTCCAGCCGCCTTCTGGTTAATGAGTTATCCAGCCTGGCACTTCGGTTGCGCCAGCGAGACCAAGTCTCGGCTTTGGTTAATGATTTGAGCCGAACCGACCTGCCCCCCGCCCCCGCGGGCTGAACTCGGGCAGGTCTGCCGATTTCCCGACTCCTTTCGGGGCCTAATCGCGTCGCGCGAGCCGCCTGGCGCGATCGGGGACCATGCCCCGGCCTCTGCCAGGCCTCGGGCAGCCGCTTTTGAAGCCCGACCAAAAACCCGAAAAATGGGCAAAAAGGGAATAAATTCCCGCCCAAAAAGGGTGAATAGTCGGTTGGGCGGCAGCCCTGGTCGGTCTCTGCAGACCTGGAGGCTCGAGACGTTTGTTTAGAAAACTCACCAAGTCTCGATTCTGCCACCTCCTACCTCTGTGCAGATACCCCGCCAACCCCCAAGGACAGAAATGACAAGTGTCAAGTTGGCGGGGCGTCGGGCCACCTGCTGCCGGCCATGAGCATCCAAATCCCCGCAAAAGGGGCATTTTCATTTCTTCATCGGGACTTCCGACAATTGCCGAGGTTCAACTCATTAACGTTGTTCGCAGACACTTGCCAGAAAATGCAAGTGGCCACTTTGCCGGGCCGACTCGCTTGCCCAAGCGGGAAACCATCAACCGCAGGCCCGGTAAGGCGGCCGAATCTGACCTCATAGACTTCCACACAACGGGACTTTTGACTTTCCCGGCCGCGGGTGGCCTCCACCCGGCCTCAGCCATCAGCCCTGCCTGCCTCCAGCCGCCTTCTGGTTAATGAGTTATCCAGCCTGGCACTTCGGTTGCGCCAGCGAGACCAAGTCTCGGCTTTGGTTAATGATTTGAGCCGAACCGACCTGCCCCCCGCCTCCCCCGGGCTGAACTCGGGCAGGTCTGCCGATTTCCCGACTCCTTTCGGGGCCTAATCGGGTCGCGCGAGCCGCCTGGCGCGACCGGGGACATGCCCCGGCCTCTGCCAGGCCTCGGGCTGCCGTTTTTGAAGCCCGACCAAAAACCCGAAAAATGGACAAAAATGGAAAAAATTCCCGCCCAAAAAGGGTGAATAGTCGGTTGGGCGGCAGCCCTGGTCGGTCTCTGCAGACCTGGAGGCTCGAGACGTGACTTTGGAAAACTCACCAATTCTCGATCAGCCACCTCCTACCTCTGTGCAGGTACCCCGCCAACCCCCAAGGACAGAAATGACAAGTGTCAAGTTGGCGGGACGGATTTGACTTCGGTCGCCGAGCCCTGGAACTAATTTCCCGCAAACGGCTTCGGATTTAGCTCCATCCAGACTTCCGGGACGAAACTTGACAGGCCGTATCTCCGCACTCCCGGAGCGCAGCCGCACCGTTCCGGCACCCATCGACGCGGCTGGCCGAGCCCGAGCGAACGCACCCCACGGCGGACGGCTAGGCCTTTCCGATTTTTTCACCCTTTTTCCCGAAAAGATTCCAACTGGCAGGGACATTCGCCCGACGGCTTAAAGACATGCCCTTCTGCCACACTAACGTCCCCGCCTTCGTTTGGCTATGTTGGCTTCGTCATTTCCGTCTTTTATTAAAGATACCATCTTAACACGCCGGTTAACCATTTGCCAGAGTTTTCGGTTAATGGTTTGCCACCTTCAACCCATTTGGTTAACCATTTGCCGCCGACAATTTTCAGTTCATCAGTTGCCACATTCAGACTTTCTTCTCCGGTTGCATTTCGCGGACTTCCAGCGCCTCGGCTTCGGGTCGGCCCGCAGGAATGTGGTAGCGTTCGATGCCGCTTGCCTTCCTCTTCCCCGCGCCGCGCACCCGACGAGCACAGCTGGCCGACCAGCGGAGATAGCCGTCGGAAAGCGGTCTCCAGCCAACGGCTGCACCTCCGCCGGCCAAAGAGCCGGCCGCACGCCGTCGCTGGCCTCCGGTGCGACCCGTCCGGCCGCAGCGGACGCTCTTTACCCGCGCCAGTTGCCACGTTGCGTCGTCATGTTACTGCCCAAAGACTGCAGCGGATGCCGGTTGCCCGGCGGGCCAAGCGGCCTAGCGACGCCGTGCCTCGTCCATGCGGGAGCGGGCTGACACCGCCGCCTGCGGCGCCGCCGCCGCTTTCCAACGAGGTATGGCCGACAGCGGTCCGACACGGGACGGCGGAGAGATCCGCATTTCGGCCCCGGCCGCATCAGACAGCCAGAACTGGCCGACCGAAGTTTTCCACCCGCCGGCTGGCCGATCAAGCCCGCTTCCGAAGAAAGGCGCTCGGCTTGCAGGCCGCTCCGCCATCCAGCATCCCTGGCTGCCCGGCACAGGTTACAAGATGCACCCCCAATGACGCAGCAGACCATTGTCGCTCAAGCAGCTTCATGCCGCCAGCCCAACAACAACGGCGACCAGCACCACCACGACCAGCAGCAAATTGCCCTCCGCCGCCCTGTCGACATCACTTTAAAAGCCACACCGCAAATACGCCCTCCTTCCCGGCTACTGACACTGATTAAACCCCATCGGCATTCTCCCTGCACCACCACAAATCACCCCTCACCGCCGCCCGCACAAGCTCAGAGACCTCCCTTCCCTCACCCCGATCGACATCAATTGAAAAACAACACCGGAAACACACGCTCAAAGCCGGCTACGTCCTGTCATGCACCCCCTTGGCGACTATTAAGCCCGACAACACTTATTTCAACCAAGCGCAGCCCCAAGTTGAAGTGGCAACTCATTAACCAATGTCTGCGGTACCAACTCATTAACCAGCAACTTGCATTCACCATGTGCAGCGAATCGAAAACTGACTGGCAGATGCTGCGGGAACCGCGCGCCCCTGTCCCCGTCCACGGCATAAGGCAAGCGCCCCACCCCGCCCCACCTGTGAGGTGCCATCTCATTAACCGATTGCAGAAAGTAAAGTGTGGGGG
>NW_027251274.1:0-56130 GCF_044704955.1 Pristiophorus japonicus
GGGAGGGAAGTGGGGGGAGGGGAGTGGGCGGGAAGTGGGGGGAGGGGGAGGGAAGTGGGGGGAGGGGGGGGAGGAAGGGCGAGGGGGGGAGGGAAGGGGGGGGGAGGGAAGGGGGAGGGGAGGGAGGGGGGAGGGGGAGGGGAGGGGGAGGGGAGGGGGGGGGGGGGGGAGGGGGAGGGGAGGGGGAAGAGGGGGGGAGGGGGCGGGGGGGGCTGGCCGGAGGATGAGGGGGGACCGGTGGCAGCTTGTCGGGAACACAGACTGGGGTCCAGACTGTGCCTCTCTCGCTCTCTCTCCCTCTCCCTCTCCCTCTCCCCACTATTCCCTCACCCAGTACCTTCGCTCTCCTCCTCCTCAGACCGCCGCAGCAGCAGCAGCGGCTGCCGGTCCCGCGCCTCCATCATGCCCCTCATCTATCCCGCTCCTCCTCCGGCCTGTCCCCAGCCCCCGGAGCCGCCTCTCGCCGGCCGTGCTGCGTCATCACGCCGAGCACTCGGGCTGCGAGGCCGCTCCCCATTGGTCAGAGCGCGCTGCGTCTGACGTCACTGGGCAACGAGACGGGGAGGGTGGGGGTGAGGGTGAGGGGGAAGCACTCGTCTCCATGGAAACGAGGAACAGGCAGGTGAGCGACACCCGGGACAACAGGGTCATACCCGGGACAAGGTAATGACAGGCAGGAAGGAAGATAAAATCAGAGTGACAGCAAGGTAAATATATCTTGGCAGGGAAACAGTTAGAGATCACAAGCGCCAAATATGCAAACAGCTGCATAGAAATCCCAAGGCTCCATCAGGCAATGTCAGAAAAGCAACACCAACATTAATTGAATAACTGTTTCGTAAATCATAGTTCACTTGCTTCCAATGAAGATGATATTACCTTCCAAACCGCAAGTTTTATTTTGTAATACTCATCAATGTCTCATACTCATCAGAAAAGTTGCAGGTCTATGGGGAAAGAGCAGGGGGGTGAGCCTAATGGGATAGCTCTTTCAAAGAGCCAGCACATGTATGATGGGCCAAATGGCCCCCTTCAGTGTTGTATGATTCTTCGGTTCGTGAAGTTATAGCAGATGCATTCGTTATAATCTACCAAAATTCTCTGGACTCTGGGGAGGTACCAGCGGATTGGAAAGCAGCTAATGTAACGCCTCTGTTTAAAAAAGGGGGCAGGCAAAAGGCAGGTAACTATAGGCCGGTTAGTTTAACATCTGTAGTGAGGAAAATGCTTGAAACTATCATTAAGGAAGAAATAGCGGGACATCTAGATAGGAATAGTGCAATCAAGCAGACGCAGCATGGATTCATGAAAGGGAAATCATGTTTAACTAACTTACTGGAATTCTTTGAGGATATAACGAGCATGGTGGATAGAGGTGTACCGATGGATGTGGTGTATTTAGATTTCCAAAAAGCATTCGATAAGGTGCCACACAAAAGGTTACTGCAGAAGATAAAGGTACGCGGAGTCAGAGGAAATGTATTAGCGTGGATAGAGAATTGGTTGGCGAACAGAAAGCAGAGAGTTGGGATAAATGGGTCCTTTTCGGTTGGAAATCAGTGGTTAGTGGTGTGCCACAGGGATCAGTGCTGGGACCACAACTGTTTACAATATACATAGATGACCTAGAAGAGGGGACAGAGTGTAGTGCAACAAAATTTGCAGATGACACTAAGATTAGTGGGAAAGCAGGTTGTGTAGAGGACTCAGAGAGACTGCAAGGAGATTTGGATAGGTTAAGCGAATGGGCTAAGGTTTGGCAGATGGAATACAATGTCGGAAAGTGTGAGGTCATCCACCTTGGGGGGAAAAAAACAGTAAAAGGGAATATTATTTGAATGGGGAGAAATTACAACATGCTGTGGTGCAGAGGGACCTGGGGGTCCTTGTGCATGAAACTCTTTTTGGGTCCTTGTGCATGAAACTCTTTTGAGTTTATCTGTGAAAACATAAAACATTAAACGGTGCCACCCGACCTGGGTGACACTCCAGACATTTACAAGGCCCATTTTTTTTTTTTCCCCCTTTTTTGTGTTTTTTCTTTTTTTTTTTTTTTTGTTTTTTTTTGGGGCACTAAAATCACAATTTTTCCCCAGTGCCCCCTATAAAAGGGAAGGGGACACTAAAAGCACCGGCAATTAAAACAAATTAACTTTAAAACGTAAAATCAAATTAAAATTTGGTTGCCGGGCGTGATGATGCACTCCAGTCCCTCCGGTGCCCACCTCTCGCGGAAGGCCGCGAGCGTACCGGTGGACACCGCGTGCTCCATCTCCAAGGACACCCTGGACCGGATGTAAGAGCGGAAGAGAGGCAGGCAGTCAGGTTGAACGACCCCCTCGACCGCCCGCTGCCTGGACCGGCTGATGGCACCCTTGGCCGTGCCCAGGAGCAGTCCTACGAGGAGGCCTTCGGACCTACCCGCTCCCCTCCGCACAGGGTGCCCAAAGATCAGGAGAGTGGGACTGAAGTGCAGCCAGAATTTCAGGAGCAGCCCCTTCAAATAATGGAACAGGGGCTGCAACCTTGTGCACTCAATAAAAACATGGAACACGGACTCCTCCAGACCGCAGAAATTGCAGGCGGCCTGGGAGTCCGTGAACCGGCTTAAAAATTTGTTGCACGGCACTGCTCCGTGCACCACCCTCCAGGCCAAGTCCCCGATGAATAGTGGGAGGACCCCTGCGTAGAGTGCCCTCCATCGGGGACCCCCGCCTCCTCCGGACGGCAAGATGGTGCGCCATGGCGTGTCCGGACGGCCGGCGAGGATGGCAAAGTTGAGGGTGTGCAGGAGCAGCCCGTACAGGAAACCCCTCCGCGCGGAACTGAAAGGCACGGAGGGGATTTCCCCGAGGCGGCTCAAGTTGTGAGGCGCCGGCCCCCGAGGGAGGTTCCGGGGTTTGGCGCCGATGAGGAATTCCGTCCGGACGGGGGTCAGTTCGGACGGGATCTCCCCACGTGCTTGAGCCTCCTCGATACACCTAACGGAGTCAGGGCCCAGAGCTGTTTTTAGCGACTCGATGGCATCGGCCGCGCGGCGGACGTTGGCAGAATTTAGGCGCCGCGCCAGCGTGACTGGCGCCATCCAGCCCGCTCCTCCGCCCTCGAGCAGGTCCCTGACCCTGGTCACCTCACCGGCCACAGCCCTCTCTTCCGACCGCCACATGAAGCCTCGGCCGTGGAGGTACGGATTCCCGAGCAGCGGCTCCTGCAGGACGGCCGCCACTCCAGCCGGCGGAGAGCTGCGCTTGGTGGAGACTTTGTTCCAGACCCTGATGAGTTCCCTGTAAAAGACAGGCAGCTCCCGGAGGGCGGTCCTGGCACCCCCCAAGTTCACAAACAGGAGCTGCGTGTCATAATTGAGGTCGAGCTGCTGGCGGAAGAAATACCTCGCCAGAGCGCACCACCTAGGAGGGGGCTCGACGTAAAGGTATCTCTGCAGGGTCTGAAGACGGAAAGTCGCGAGCTGGGCGCTGACGCACACCAACGACTGACCGCCCTCCTCAAGCGGGAGACTCAAGACCGCGGCAGAGACCCAGTGCTTCCTGTTGTTCCAGAAGAAGTCCACCAGCTTCTTCTGTATCTTGGCGACAAACGCAGGGGGAGGGGTCAAAGTGACCAGCCGGTACCACAGCATTGCGGCCACCAGCTGGTTTATGACTAGCGCTCGACCCCTGTAGGACAGCACTCGGAGCAGTCCTGTCCAGCGCCCTAGGCGAGCGGCGACCTTGGCCTCCAGCTCCTGCCAGTTCGCCGGCCAGGCTCCCTCGTCGGGGCTAAGGTAGACTCCCAGATAGAGGAGATGGGCCGTGCTCCAGGCAAAAGGCCTGAGCTCCTCCGGCAGGGAGTCCACCCGCCACTGACCCACCAGGAGTCCGGAACATTTCTCCCAGTTGATCCTGGCGGAGGACGCGGCCGAGTAAATCTCCTGGCACTCACGCATCCTCCGCAGGTCAGCGGGATCCTCTACCGCGAGGAGCACGTCATCGGCGTAAGCCGAGAGGACGACCTCCACGCCCGGCCCTTGCAGAGCCAGTCCCGTCAACCTCGTCCGCAAGAGGCGCAGGAAAGGCTCCACGCAAACGGCGTATAACTGGCCGGACATGGGGCATCCCTGGCGCACCCCTCTCCTAAAGCGAAGGGGCGCCGTCAAGGACCCGTTAACCTTAATCAGACACTCCGCGGCGGCGTACAAAAGTCGGATCCGGGCGACGAAATGCGTCCCGAACCCGAAAGCGCGCAGAGTTCCGAGCAGATAGTCGTGATCCACCCTGTCGAACGCCTTCTCTTGGTCGAGGGATAGGAAGGCGACCGACAGACCAGCCTCCTGGGAGCAATGGATGAGGTCCCGGACCAGATGGATGTTGTCGTGGATCGTCCGGCCCGGGACCGTGTATGACTGGTCGGGGTGGATCATGTGGTCCAGCACGGCACCAAGGCGAGCAGACATCGCCCTGGCGAAGATTTTGTAGTCCGTGCTGAGGAGGGAGACCGGGCGCCAGTTCTTAAGGAGGCGGAGATCGCCCTTCTTAGGCAGCAGGACGATGACTGCCCTGCGCCAAGAGAGGGGCATCTCCCCGGTCGCCAGACTTTCCCCCAGGACCCGCGCGTAGTCGCTCCCCAGGACGTCCCAGAACGCCCTGTGGAACTCCACGGTCAGCCCGTCCAGCCCCGGGGATTTTCCCCTCGAGAGCCGGGCGAGGGCACCGGTCAGCTCCGCCAGGCTTAGCGGAGCTTCCAGATTTTCGGCGCCCTCCGGGCTGACCTTCGGCAGGTCCTCCCACAAAACTCTACGCGCTTCCTCGCTGGACGGATCCGGAGAGAACAGAGCCCCGTAATATTCACGGACCCTGTTGTTGACGCCCTCCGGATCCGAGACGAGAGAGCCGTCGTCGGCCAGCAGCGTCAAGAGCTGCTTACGGACACTCTGCCTTTTTTCCAGCGAGTAGAAGAAGGGGGAGCCGCGGTCCAGATCCCGCAGGAACCGGATCCGCGACCTCACGAACGCGCCTCGGGACCCGACGAGCTGCAGGTCCTTCAGCGCGGCCTTCTTCGCTTCGTACACCGTCCGCAGGGCCGGGTCCTGGACGACTTGACCGAGACGAGCTTCCAGGTCGAGCACCTCTTTTTCTAGGCGCCCGACTCTGGCCGCCCGCCTCTTGGTCGACCCCCTCGCGTACTCTTGACAGAAGACGCGGACGTGAGCCTTGCCCACGTCCCACCATAGCCTCAAGGAGGGGAAGCCCCCCTGCTTCCTTCTCCAGTCGGACCAGAATCGACGGAACGAGTCCTGGAACCGCACGTCCTCCAGCAGCCGGTTGTTAAAGTGCCAGTACGCGGACCCCGTCCTCGCGCGGAGCGAAGCGAGCTCCGCCCACACCAGGTGGTGGTCCGAACACGGCACCGGCCGCATGGAGGCCGCCGGGATGCAGGAAACGTACGCCCGAGACACGTAAAGGCGGTCGACTCTAGACCATCCAACTCCAGGCCTCACCCAAGTAAAGGCGCTGGAGTCGGGGTGGAGATTTCGCCAGACGTCCACCAAGTCGAAGGACCCGACCAGGTCCCTCAACTTCTCCATCGCCGTCATGCACTGCGGGGCACCGGAGCGGTCCCTCGCCTCGAGGGTGCAGTTAAAATCCCCCCCGAGGACAATGCAGTCGCCGACGTCGACGGAGCCAAGAAGAGCGGACACCTCTTCAAAGAAGCGCGTTTGCTGCGGGCCGGGATGAGGGGCGTACACGTTCACGAGATGGAGCGGCACGTCCCCCAGGCGAACCGTTACGTGCAGCAAGCGGCCTGGCACGGGCTCCTCGACCCCCAAGATCTCCGGCTGAAAATGCGGGCCCAGCAAGATGGCCACCCCACTAGAAATGGCGGTGAGGTGGCTCATGCGGACCTCTCCTTGCCATTCCAGGAGCCACGTGGCTTCGTCTCCCGGAACGGTGTGGGTTTCTTGCAGGAAGCACACCGCATATTTCCCCTCCCGCAGGAGCGAAAAATTGTCAAATCTACGGCGTGCCCCTCTGCCGCCGTTGATGTTGAGGCTGGCTATGGTTATCTTCATGGCAAAAGCATAGTGCAACCTCTACCTTAACCTATTGTGGGGGAGGGAGCGGAGTCTTTTGTTGAACTCCGCTCCCTCCGCAGCCCAGCGAGGAGTCCCTCGAGCTCGCGCAGCTCAAGGTGCTGCTCCTTTGTCAAGGGCCCGCCCGCGGCCAAGGTTTTAACGGCGGCGCGGACGGACCCCTTGATCAGCTCCGGCTCGGACCATTTTTCCAGGGCCAGTCGGGCTTGGTCGCGGCGACCCCGGCTCTGGGCCAAAAAGTCCCGGAGTTCCTTTGCAGGAACGAGGAGGGCCTCAGCGGCGGCCGCGAGCAGATCCACCGCCTCACTGGCGGTGGTCTCTAGGTCTTCACCCGCGTCCCCCACCGAGTCCCCGTCCTCCTCCGGGAGGTGGCCGCCAGCAGCCGGCCCATCGACCGCACAAGGTACGGCAAATGAACCGGCCGCTCCAACCGGCCCTGGCACTGCCCCGATCCCACCCCCAGGATCGTCGGCAGAGGAGTCCCCACTGGGCTCTTTTAAAAATGGTGCTGGGTCGGGAAATGACAGCGGAAGGGGTTCCCCCTCCGCCCCAGGAACCGGAGAACAAGGAGAGACCCGGCCATAGGAAATCCCCAGGCCCTCCAAGTGCTCCAGCTCCAAAGTAAGGGGCGAGGGTGGGTGTTCCTCCCCCTCCCCGCTGCCACCCCCCGGCCCAGCATCTACAGTTTCATTAAAATCAATATATTTTGTTTCTGCCGGGTCGAGCAACTCCCGGGGGAAGTTGGGTAATAGCTGGGCGGGCTCAGGTTCGGCCTTTTCGGCCTCGCCCGCCTCAGTCCCCGGGACGCCCGGCCCGGCGGCTACGCATTCCTCCGCGGTCCCCACGCCCCCCACGACAGGCAGATCTTCCACTCCATCCCCGGGAGGCAGAGGCTGGGCAGCCTCAACTGTCACACCCTCCCCGGGGAAAGACTCCTCGCGCCTGCAGCGCAATTTGGGGGCGCTGGTGGGGGACGCGGGACACGCGGCGGGCACCGACTCCTCCGCGGAGGGATATTGTTCCCCCTCCGCGTCATTGGGGCGGTGCCTCTTTTTGTTCCTGGGGGCGCGCGGAGTCAGGGAGACCTCCATGTCTGCCGAGGCCTCCCGCTCCGCCCCCCCCTTTTCCTTTTCTTGCCTGCGCCCGGGCCCCTCTGTGGTGTTGTTCAAGGGCTCGGGCACGGGCTCGGGGCACCCCGCGCTCGCCGGTGACGGGGTTGGGCTGAGCGCGGTGGTCAAATTATCCGGCGCACCGAGGGGACCCGCCTCTTGATGTTTTGTCTTCTTCCGCGCCTTCTTTCCGCTCGGACGCTCTCCCTCCCCCCCGCCGGAGGCCCTGAAAACAAAGGCCTCCGACGATGCCCGCGCACCCATGGCTCCCGGCACGCGGACGCAACTAGGGGGAGGGGTGGCGGCAGCGCCAGCCTTGGCCGCCTTCGGTGGTTTGGCGGCCTTGGAGGCGGGGCAGTTCTTGCGAACATGCCCCACCTCCCTGCAGGCATGGCACCGCACGCCGTCCGACGTCCAGAAGACGCGGTAGGCAGTCCCCTCGTGCACCACATTAAAGTGCCCTTCTGTCATGTCCTCCCGCGCCAGCCGGACAAAGAGCTGGCGGCGGAAGGAGAACACGTGGCGCAGGCTGTTCTCCCTGAGGCTGAGCGGTATGGGGTTGATCCCTGACCTTACCTCCCCCAGTTGTTGTAGGTGAGGGAGGAGGAGCCCAGCGGGAACAAAGGGCGGGACGTTCGACACGATGACCCTCTGCGCGGTGGCCTCGAGAGGATCCACCGGCAGGAACGTCCCGCCCACCGTGAGCCCCTTTTCGAGGGCCAGGGACACCGCCCGCTCCGACCCCAGGAAGAAAACAGCCTTCCCAGACATCTTGGAGGCTGCGACAATGGCCGAGGGGCCGACTACCCCAGCCATCGCCCGCACGCACTCCTCGATGCTCATTGTGGGGTGAGTGTAGCTCTTGACCCCGTGTTTTTTTGTTATAAGTGTAAATGGTGGCAGGGCAGCGGGTGGCGCAGGAGGTGCTGTGGAAGCGGTTGCCACCTGCGCATACGTCCTTGCTGGCCCTGCCACCGGCGTGGATGGGGTCGCCATCACGGGGTCCCTTTAAGGGCTACACCCACCCCAAAGTCACAGGCCTTAATGGTCTTTATTGGCCTCTTGTATAATGACTGAGCAGAGGAGCCCTTAATGAGGCACACCTCTCCCCTAGTTGGCAATTGGGGAGGGGCCTTGCTCCCTCTGCTCAGTTGTCTTAAATTGTTTTTTTTTAAATTAAATTTGGAAGGAAGGGCTCTCAGAGAGAGAGGGGAGAAACAGAGTAACAGAGAAAAGAGAGAGGGGGGTGGGAAGGGGGGGGGGCTGCGAGGGCAGGTCTCTCCTCGCAGCTGTGGGTGGGTGCACTCCCCAGATGGCAAAACAAAAAGTCTTTGGGGTGGTCTTCAGGTGGGGGGAGAAGATGTCTTCACCTGGGGTAGCTGGAGCCACCAGGCACTCCTAACGATCTTTAATTGGGTGATTAATAACAATCTTCAGCCTGGTAGCTCCAGCTATCCCAGGCTAGGCATATGTGGGGGGTGGGGGGGGTTCCAATTGTGGGGGGGGGCCTAGTTGTAAGCACGGCCCCCACGCACACTACCACACACACACACACCCCCCGCGATGTTCCGGCCCTCAGTGGTCTTCTTTCCTCCCCCCACCGATACAACAAAGTCTGTTTGGGGAAATGCACCCACACCCACCTGTAGAATGTTGGGTCTCCCTCCTTCCACACTGGATGTTATTGTGGTTTTTCCCCCTCTCTCCAACTCCTTGCAGAAATGTAAAAAGATGTTAATGTTTTCTGTTCTCCTCCTCTCCCTCTGGATAAAAGTTGTGGTGAAGCCCCTTTCTTCCTTCTATTCCTGGGCTGGTCTCAGGGCTCTCCAGGCAGGAGCTCAAGTTGCAAGCTGCTCCACTCACTGCTCACAGCTCCAACTGAGCAGGACACGCCTCCACTGCTGCACAATTGGTCCTTGTGCATGAAACTCTTTTAGGAGTCTTCCTGCAAAACATAAACAACATTAAACTGTGCCACCCGACCTGGGTGACACAGCAGACATTTTCAAGGCCCCTTTTTTTTTTGGTTTTTGGTTTTTTTTTTGGGGCGCTAAAATCAAATTTTTCCAGTGCCCCCTATAAAAGGAGAGGGGGACACTAAAAACACCGGCAATTAAAACAAATTAAACTTTAAAACGTAAAATCAAATTAAAATTTGGTTGCCGGGCGTGATGATGCACTCCAGTCCCTCCGGTGCCCACCTCTCGCGGAAGGCCGCGAGCGTACCGGTGGACACCGCGTGCTCCATCTCCAAGGACACCCTGGACCGGATGTAAGAGCGGAAGAGAGGCAGGCAGTCAGGTTGAACGACCCCCTCGACCGCCCGCTGCCTGGACCGGCTGATGGCACCCTTGGCCGTGCCCAGGAGCAGTCCTACGAGGAGGCCTTCGGACCTACCCGCTCCCTCCCGCACAGGGTGCCCAAAGATCAGGAGAGTGGGACTGAAGTGCAGCCAGAATTTCAGGAGCAGCCCCTTCAAATAGTGGAACAGGGGCTGCAACCTTGTGCACTCCATAAAAACATGGAACACGGACTCCTCCAGACCGCAGAAATTGCAGGCGGCCTGGGAGTCCGTGAACCGGCTTAAAAATTTGTTGCACGGCACTGCTCCGTGCACCACCCTCCAGGCCAAGTCCCCGATGAATAGTGGGAGGACCCCTGCGTAGAGTGCCCTCCATCGGGGACCCCCGCCTCCTCCGGACGGCAAGATGGTACGCCATGGCGTGTCCGGACGGCCGGCGAGGATGGCAAAGTTGAGGGTGTGCAGGAGCAGCCCGTACAGGAAACCCCTCCGCGCGGAACTGAAAGGCACGGAGGGGATTTCCCCGAGGCGGCTCAAGTTGTGAGGCGCCGGCCCCCGAGGGAGGTTCCGGGGTTTGGCGCCGATGAGGAATTCCGTCCGGACGGGGGTCAGTTCGGACGGGATCTCCCCACGTGCTTGAGCCTCCTCGATGCACCTAACGGAGTCAGGGCCCAGAGCTGTTTTTAGCGACTCGATGGCATCGGCCGCGCGGCGGACGTTGGCAGAATTTAGGCGCCGCGCCAGCGTGACTGGCGCCATCCAGCCCGCTCCTCCGCCATCGAGCAGGTCCCTGACCCTGGTCACCCCACCAGCCACAGCCCTCTCTTCCGACCGCCACATAAAGCCTCGGCCGTGGAGGTACGGATTCCCGAGCAGCGGTTCCTGCAGGACGGCCGCCACTCCAGCCGGCGGAGAGCTGCGCTTGGTGGAGACTTTGTTCCAGACCCTGATGAGTTCCCTGTAAAAGACAGGCAGCTCCCGGAGGGCGGTCCTGGCACCCCCCAAGTTCACAAACAGGAGCTGCGTGTCATAATTGAGGTCGAGCTGCTGGTGGAAGAAATACCTCGCCAGAGCGCACCACCTAGGAGGGGGCTCGACGTAAAGGTATCTCTGCAGGGTCTGAAGACGGAAAGTCGCGAGCTGGGCGCTGACGCACACCAACGACTGACCGCCCTCCTCAAGCGGGAGACTCAAGACCGCGGCAGAGACCCAGTGCTTCCTGTTGTTCCAGAAGAAGTCCACCAGCTTCTTCTGTATCTTGGCGACAAACGCAGGGGGAGGGGTCAAAGTGACCAGCCGGTACCACAGCATTGCGGCCACCAGCTGGTTTATGACTAGCGCTCGACCCCTGTAGGACAGCACTCGGAGCAGTCCTGTCCAGCGCCCTAGGCGAGCGGCGACCTTGGCCTCCAGCTCCTGCCAGTTCGCCGGCCAGGCTCCCTCGTCGGGGCTAAGGTAGACTCCCAGATAGAGGAGATGGGTCGTGCTCCAGGCAAAAGGCCTGAGCTCCTCCGGCAGGGAGTCCACCCGCCACTGACCCACCAGGAGTCCGGAACATTTCTCCCAGTTGATCCTGGCGGAGGACGCGGCCGAGTAAATCTCCTGGCACTCACGCATCCTCCGCAGGTCAGCGGGATCCTCTATCGCGAGGAGCACGTCATCGGCGTAAGCCGAGAGGACGACCTCCACGCCCGGCCCTTGCAGAGCCAGTCCCGTCAACCTCGTCCGCAAGAGGCGCAGGAAAGGCTCCACGCAAACGGCGTATAACTGGCCGGACATGGGGCATCCCTGGCGCACCCCTCTCCTAAAGCGAAGGGGCGCCGTCAAGGACCCGTTAACCTTAATCAGACACTCCGCGGCGGCGTACAAAAGTCGGATCCGGGCGACGAAATGCGTCCCGAACCCGAAAGCGCGCAGAGTTCCGAGCAGATAGTCGTGATCCACCCTGTCGAACGCCTTCTCTTGGTCGAGGGATAGGAAGGCGACCGACAGACCAGCCTCCTGGGAACAATGGATGAGGTCCCGGACCAGATGGATGTTGTCGTGGATCGTCCGGCCCGGGACCGTGTATGACTGGTCGGGGTGGATCATGTGGTCCAGCACGGCACCAAGGCGAGCAGACATCGCCCTGGCGAAGATTTTGTAGTCCGTGCTGAGGAGGGAGACCGGGCGCCAGTTCTTAAGGAGGCGGAGATCGCCCTTCTTAGGCAGCAGGACGATGACTGCCCTGCGCCAAGAGAGGGGCATCTCCCCGGTCGCCAGACTTTCCCCCAGGACCCGCGCGTAGTCGCTCCCCAGGACGTCCCAGAACGCCCTGTGGAACTCCACGGTCAGCCCGTCCAGCCCCGGGGATTTTCCCCTCGAGAGCCGGGCGAGGGCACCGGTCAGCTCCGCCAGGCTTAGCGGAGCTTCCAGATTTTCGGCGCCCTCCGGGCCGACCTTCGGCAGGTCCTCCCACAAAACTCTACGCGCTTCCTCGCTGGACGGATCCGGAGAGAACAGAGCCCCGTAATATTCACGGACCCTGTTGTTGACGCCCTCCGGATCCGAGACGAGAGAGCCGTCGTCGGCCAGCAGCGTCAAGAGCTGCTTACGGACACTCTGCCTTTTTTCCAGCGAGTAGAAGAAGGGGGAGCCGCGGTCCAGATCCCGCAGGAACCGGATCCGCGACCTCACGAACGCGCCTCGGGACCCGACGAGCTGCAGGTCCTTCAGCGCGGCCTTCTTCGCTTCGTACACCGTCCGCAGGGCCGGGTCCCGGACGACTTGACCGAGACGGGCTTCCAGGTCGAGCACCTCTTTTTCTAGGCGCCCGACTCTGGCCGCCCGCCTCTTGGTCGACCCCCTCGCGTACTCTTGACAGAAGACGCGGACGTGAGCCTTGCCCACGTCCCACCATAGCCTCAAGGAGGGGAAGCCCCCCTGCTTCCTTCTCCAGTCGGACCAGAATCGACGGAACGAGTCCTGGAACCGCACGTCCTCCAGCAGCCGGTTGTTAAAGTGCCAGTACGCGGACCCCGTCCTCGCGCGGAGCGAAGCGAGCTCCGCCCACACCAGGTGGTGGTCCGAACACGGCACCGGCCGCATGGAGGCCGCCGGGACGCAGGAAACGTACGCCCGAGACACGTAAAGGCGGTCGACTCTAGACCATCCAACTCCAGGCCTCACCCAAGTAAAGGCGCTGGAGTCGGGGTGGAGATTTCGCCAGACGTCCACCAAGTCGAAGGACCCGACCAGGTCCCTCAACTTCTCCATCGCCGTCATGCACTGCGGGGCACCGGAGCGGTCCCTCGCCTCGAGGGTGCAGTTAAAATCCCCCCCGAGGACAATGCAGTCGCCGACGTCGACGGAGCCAAGAAGAGCGGACACCTCTTCAAAGAAGCGCGTTTGCTGCGGGCCGGGATGAGGGGCGTACACGTTCACGAGATGGAGCGGCACGTCCCCCAGGCGAACCGTTACGTGCAGCAAGCGGCCTGGCACGGGCTCCTCGACCCCCAAGATCTCCGGCTGAAAATGCGGGCCCAGCAAGATGGCCACCCCACTAGAAATGGCGGTGAGGTGGCTCATGCGGACCTCTCCTTGCCATTCCAGGAGCCACGTGGCTTCGTCTCCCGGAACGGTGTGGGTTTCTTGCAGGAAGCACACCGCATATTTCCCCTCCCGCAGGAGCGAAAAATTGTCAAATCTACGGCGTGCCCCTCTGCCGCCGTTGATGTTGAGGCTGGCTATGGTTATCTTCATGGCAAAAGCATAGTGCAACCTCTACCTTAACCTATTGTGGGGGAGGGAGCGGAGTCTTTTGTTGAACTCCGCTCCCTCCGCAGCCCAGCGAGGAGTCCCTCGAGCTTGCGCAGCTCAAGGTGCTGCTCCTTTGTCAAGGGCCCGCCCGCGGCCAAGGTTTTAACGGCGGCGCGGACGGACCCCTTGATCAGCTCCGGCTCGGACCATTTTTCCAGGGCCAGTCGGGCTTGGTCGCGGCGACCCCGGCTCTGGGCCAAAAAGTCCCGGAGTTCCTTTGCAGGAACGAGGAGGGCCTCAGCGGCGGCCGCGAGCAGATCCACCGCCTCACTGGCGGTGGTCTCTAGGTCTTCACCCGCGTCCCCCACCGAGTCCCCGTCCTCCTCCGGGAGGTGGCCGCCAGCAGCCGGCCCATCGACCGCACAAGGTACGGCAAATGAACCGGCCGCTCCAACCGGCCCTGGCACTGCCCCGATCCCACCCCCAGGATCGTCGGCAGAGGAGTCCCCACTGGGCTCTTTTAAAAATGGTGCTGGGTCGGGAAATGACAGCGGAAGGGGTTCCCCCTCCGCCCCAGGAACCGGAGAACAAGGAGAGACCCGGCCATAGGAAATCCCCAGGCCCTCCAAGTGCTCCAGCTCCAAAGTAAGGGGCGAGGGTGGGTGTTCCTCCCCCTCCCCGCTGCCACCCCCCGGCCCAGCATCTACAGTTTCATTAAAATCAATATATTTTGTTTCTGCCGGGTCGAGCAACTCCCGGGGGAAGTTGGGTAATAGCTGGGCGGGCTCAGGTTCGGCCTTTTCGGCCTCGCCCGCCTCAGTCCCCGGGACGCCCGGCCCGGCGGCTACGCATTCCTCCGCGGTCCCCACGCCCCCCACGACAGGCAGATCTTCCACTCCATCCCCGGGAGGCAGAGGCTGGGCAGCCTCAACTGTCACACCCTCCCCGGGGAAAGACTCCTCGCGCCTGCAGCGCAATTTGGGGGCGCTGGTGGGGGACGCGGGACACGCGGCGGGCACCGACTCCTCCGCGGAGGGATATTGTTCCCCCTCCGCGTCATTGGGGCGGTGCCTCTTTTTGTTCCTGGGGGCGCGCGGAGTCAGGGAGACCTCCATGTCTGCCGAGGCCTCCCGCTCCGCCCCCCCCTTTTCCTTTTCTTGCCCGCGCCCGGGCCCCTCTGTGGTGTTGTTCAAGGGCTCGGGCACGGGCTCGGGGCACCCCGCGCTCGCCGGTGACGGGGTTGGGCTGAGCGCGGTGGTCAAATTATCCGGCGCACCGAGGGGACCCGCCTCTTGATGTTTTGTCTTCTTCCGCGCCTTCTTTCCGGTCGGACGCTCTCCCTCCCCCCCGCCGGAGGCCCTGAAAACAAAGGCCTCCGACGATGCCCGCGCACCCATGGCTCCCGGCACGCGGACGCAACTAGGGGGAGGGGTGGCGGCAGCGCCAGCCTTGGCCGCCTTCGGTGGTTTGGCGGCCTTGGAGGCGGGGCAGTTCTTGCGAACATGCCCCACCTCCCTGCAGGCATGGCACCGCACGCCGTCCGACGTCCAGAAGACGCGGTAGGCAGTCCCCTCGTGCACCACATTAAAGTGCCCTTCTGTCATGTCCTCCCGCGCCAGCCGGACAAAGAGCTGGCGGCGGAAGGAGAACACGTGGCGCAGGCTGTTCTCCCTGAGGCCGAGCGGTATGGGGTTGATCCCTGACCTTACCTCCCCCAGTTGTTGTAGGTGAGGGAGGAGGAGCCCAGCGGGAACAAAGGGCGGGACGTTCGACACGATGACCCTCTGCGCGGTGGCCTCGAGAGGATCCACCGGCAGGAACGTCCCGCCCACCGTGAGCCCCTTTTCGAGGGCCAGGGACACCGCCCGCTCCGACCCCAGGAAGAAAACAGCCTTCCCAGACATCTTGGAGGCTGCGACAATGGCCGAGGGGCCGACTACCCCAGCCATCGCCCGCACGCACTCCTCGATGCTCATTGTGGGGTGAGTGTAGCTCTTGACCCCGTGTTTTTTTGTTATAAGT
Source organism: Pristiophorus japonicus (assembly GCF_044704955.1). NCBI lineage: Eukaryota > Metazoa > Chordata > Chondrichthyes > Pristiophoridae > Pristiophorus > Pristiophorus japonicus. Next base: position 15,260 of record NW_027251274.1, read on the forward strand.
GTAAATGGTGGCAGGGCAGCGGGTGGCGCAGGAGGTGCTGTGGAAGCGGTTGCCACCTGCGCATACGTCCTTGCTGGCCCTGCCACCGGCGTGGATGGGGTCGCCATCACGGGGTCCCTTTAAGGGCTACACCCACCCCAAAGTCACAGGCCTTAATGGTCTTTATTGGCCTCTTGTATAATGACTGAGCAGAGGAGCCCTTAATGAGGCACACCTCTCCCCTAGTTGGCAATTGGGGAGGGGCCTTGCTCCCTCTGCTCAGTTGTCTTAAATTGTTTTTTTTTAAATTAAATTTGGAAGGAACGGCTCTCAGAGAGAGAGGGGAGAAACAGAGTAACAGAGAAAAGAGAGAGGGGGGTGGGAAGGGGGGGGGCTGCGAGGGCAGGTCTCTCCTCGCAGCTGTGGGTGGGTGCACTCCCCAGATGGCAAAACAAAAAGTCTTTGGGGTGGTCTTCAGGTGGGGGGAGAAGATGTCTTCACCTGGGGTAGCTGGAGCCACCAGGCACTCCTAACGATCTTTAATTGGGTGATTAATAACAATCTTCAGCCTGGTAGCTCCAGCTATCCCAGGCTAGGCATATGTGGGGGGTGGGGGGGGTTCCAATTGTGGGGGGGGGCCTAGTTGTAAGCACGGCCCCCACGCACACTACCACACACACACACACCCCCCGCGATGTTCCGGCCCTCAGTGGTCTTCTTTCCTCCCCCCACCGATACAACAAAGTCTGTTTGGGGAAATGCACCCACACCCACCTGTAGAATGTTGGGTCTCCCTCCTTCCACACTGGATGTTATTGTGGTTTTTCCCCCTCTCTCCAACTCCTTGCAGAAATGTAAAAAGATGTTAATGTTTTCTGTTCTCCTCCTCTCCCTCTGGATAAAAGTTGTGGTGAAGCCCCTTTCTTCCTTCTATTCCTGGGCTGGTCTCAGGGCTCTCCAGGCAGGAGCTCAAGTTGCAAGCTGCTCCACTCACTGCTCACAGCTCCAACTGAGCAGGACACGCCTCCACTGCTGCACAATTGGTCCTTGTGCATGAAACTCTTTTAGGAGTCTACCTGCAAAACATAAACAACATTAAACTGTGCCACCCGACCTGGGTGACACAGCAGACATTTTCAAGGCCCCTTTTTTTTTTGGTTTTTGGTTTTTTTTTGGGGGCGCTAAAATCAAATTTTTCCAGTGCCCCCTATAAAAGGAGAGGGGGACACTAAAAACACCGGCAATTAAAACAAATTAAACTTTAAAACGTAAAATCAAATTAAAATTTGGTTGCCGGGCGTGATGATGCACTCCAGTCCCTCCGGTGCCCACCTCTCGCGGAAGGCCGCGAGCGTACCGGTGGACACCGCGTGCTCCATCTCCAAGGACACCCTGGACCGGATGTAAGAGCGGAAGAGAGGCAGGCAGTCAGGTTGAACGACCCCCTCGACCGCCCGCTGCCTGGACCGGCTGATGGCACCCTTGGCCGTGCCCAGGAGCAGTCCTACGAGGAGGCCTTCGGACCTACCCGCTCCCTCCCGCACAGGGTGCCCAAAGATCAGGAGAGTGGGACTGAAGTGCAGCCAGAATTTCAGGAGCAGCCCCTTCAAATAGTGGAACAGGGGCTGCAACCTTGTGCACTCCATAAAAACATGGAACACGGACTCCTCCAGACCGCAGAAATTGCAGGCGGCCTGGGAGTCCGTGAACCGGCTTAAAAATTTGTTGCACGGCACTGCTCCGTGCACCACCCTCCAGGCCAAGTCCCCGATGAATAGTGGGAGGACCCCTGCGTAGAGTGCCCTCCATCGGGGACCCCCGCCTCCTCCGGACGGCAAGATGGTACGCCATGGCGTGTCCGGACGGCCGGCGAGGATGGCAAAGTTGAGGGTGTGCAGGAGCAGCCCGTACAGGAAACCCCTCCGCGCGGAACTGAAAGGCACGGAGGGGATTTCCCCGAGGCGGCTCAAGTTGTGAGGCGCCGGCCCCCGAGGGAGGTTCCGGGGTTTGGCGCCGATGAGGAATTCCGTCCGGACGGGGGTCAGTTCGGACGGGATCTCCCCACGTGCTTGAGCCTCCTCGATGCACCTAACGGAGTCAGGGCCCAGAGCTGTTTTTAGCGACTCGATGGCATCGGCCGCGCGGCGGACGTTGGCAGAATTTAGGCGCCGCGCCAGCGTGACTGGCGCCATCCAGCCCGCTCCTCCGCCATCGAGCAGGTCCCTGACCCTGGTCACCCCACCAGCCACAGCCCTCTCTTCCGACCGCCACATAAAGCCTCGGCCGTGGAGGTACGGATTCCCGAGCAGCGGTTCCTGCAGGACGGCCGCCACTCCAGCCGGCGGAGAGCTGCGCTTGGTGGAGACTTTGTTCCAGACCCTGATGAGTTCCCTGTAAAAGACAGGCAGCTCCCGGAGGGCGGTCCTGGCACCCCCCAAGTTCACAAACAGGAGCTGCGTGTCATAATTGAGGTCGAGCTGCTGGCGGAAGAAATACCTCGCCAGAGCGCACCACCTAGGAGGGGGCTCGACGTAAAGGTATCTCTGCAGGGTCTGAAGACGGAAAGTCGCGAGCTGGGCGCTGACGCACACCAACGACTGACCGCCCTCCTCAAGCGGGAGACTCAAGACCGCGGCAGAGACCCAGTGCTTCCTGTTGTTCCAGAAGAAGTCCACCAGCTTCTTCTGTATCTTGGCGACAAACGCAGGGGGAGGGGTCAAAGTGACCAGCCGGTACCACAGCATTGCGGCCACCAGCTGGTTTATGACTAGCGCTCGACCCCTGTAGGACAGCACTCGGAGCAGTCCTGTCCAGCGCCCTAGGCGAGCGGCGACCTTGGCCTCCAGCTCCTGCCAGTTCGCCGGCCAGGCTCCCTCGTCGGGGCTAAGGTAGACTCCCAGATAGAGGAGATGGGTCGTGCTCCAGGCAAAAGGCCTGAGCTCCTCCGGCAGGGAGTCCACCCGCCACTGACCCACCAGGAGTCCGGAACATTTCTCCCAGTTGATCCTGGCGGAGGACGCGGCCGAGTAAATCTCCTGGCACTCACGCATCCTCCGCAGGTCAGCGGGATCCTCTACCGCGAGGAGCACGTCATCGGCGTAAGCCGAGAGGACGACCTCCACGCCCGGCCCTTGCAGAGCCAGTCCCGTCAACCTCGTCCGCAAGAGGCGCAGGAAAGGCTCCACGCAAACGGCGTATAACTGGCCGGACATGGGGCATCCCTGGCGCACCCCTCTCCTAAAGCGAAGGGGCGCCGTCAAGGACCCGTTAACCTTAATCAGACACTCCGCGGCGGCGTACAAAAGTCGGATCCGGGCGACGAAATGCGTCCCGAACCCGAAAGCGCGCAGAGTTCCGAGCAGATAGTCGTGATCCACCCTGTCGAACGCCTTCTCTTGGTCGAGGGATAGGAAGGCGACCGACAGACCAGCCTCCTGGGAACAATGGATGAGGTCCCGGACCAGATGGATGTTGTCGTGGATCGTCCGGCCCGGGACCGTGTATGACTGGTCGGGGTGGATCATGTGGTCCAGCACGGCACCAAGGCGAGCAGACATCGCCCTGGCGAAGATTTTGTAGTCCGTGCTGAGGAGGGAGACCGGGCGCCAGTTCTTAAGGAGGCGGAGATCGCCCTTCTTAGGCAGCAGGACGATGACTGCCCTGCGCCAAGAGAGGGGCATCTCCCCGGTCGCCAGACTTTCCCCCAGGACCCGCGCGTAGTCGCTCCCCAGGACGTCCCAGAACGCCCTGTGGAACTCCACGGTCAGCCCGTCCAGCCCCGGGGATTTTCCCCTCGAGAGCCGGGCGAGGGCACCGGTCAGCTCCGCCAGGCTTAGCGGAGCTTCCAGATTTTCGGCGCCCTCCGGGCCGACCTTCGGCAGGTCCTCCCACAAAACTCTACGCGCTTCCTCGCTGGACGGATCCGGAGAGAACAGAGCCCCGTAATATTCACGGACCCTGTTGTTGACGCCCTCCGGATCCGAGACGAGAGAGCCGTCGTCGGCCAGCAGCGTCAAGAGCTGCTTACGGACACTCTGCCTTTTTTCCAGCGAGTAGAAGAAGGGGGAGCCGCGGTCCAGATCCCGCAGGAACCGGATCCGCGACCTCACGAACGCGCCTCGGGACCCGACGAGCTGCAGGTCCTTCAGCGCGGCCTTCTTCGCTTCGTACACCGTCCGCAGGGCCGGGTCCCGGACGACTTGACCGAGACGGGCTTCCAGGTCGAGCACCTCTTTTTCTAGGCGCCCGACTCTGGCCGCCCGCCTCTTGGTCGACCCCCTCGCGTACTCTTGACAGAAGACGCGGACGTGAGCCTTGCCCACGTCCCACCATAGCCTCAAGGAGGGGAAGCCCCCCTGCTTCCTTCTCCAGTCGGACCAGAATCGACGGAACGAGTCCTGGAACCGCACGTCCTCCAGCAGCCGGTTGTTAAAGTGCCAGTACGCGGACCCCGTCCTCGCGCGGAGCGAAGCGAGCTCCGCCCACACCAGGTGGTGGTCCGAACACGGCACCGGCCGCATGGAGGCCGCCGGGACGCAGGAAACGTACGCCCGAGACACGTAAAGGCGGTCGACTCTAGACCATCCAACTCCAGGCCTCACCCAAGTAAAGGCGCTGGAGTCGGGGTGGAGATTTCGCCAGACGTCCACCAAGTCGAAGGACCCGACCAGGTCCCTCAACTTCTCCATCGCCGTCATGCACTGCGGGGCACCGGAGCGGTCCCTCGCCTCGAGGGTGCAGTTAAAATCCCCCCCGAGGACAATGCAGTCGCCGACGTCGACGGAGCCAAGAAGAGCGGACACCTCTTCAAAGAAGCGCGTTTGCTGCGGGCCGGGATGAGGGGCGTACACGTTCACGAGATGGAGCGGCACGTCCCCCAGGCGAACCGTTACGTGCAGCAAGCGGCCTGGCACGGGCTCCTCGACCCCCAAGATCTCCGGCTGAAAATGCGGGCCCAGCAAGATGGCCACCCCACTAGAAATGGCGGTGAGGTGGCTCATGCGGACCTCTCCTTGCCATTCCAGGAGCCACGTGGCTTCGTCTCCCGGAACGGTGTGGGTTTCTTGCAGGAAGCACACCGCATATTTCCCCTCCCGCAGGAGCGAAAAATTGTCAAATCTACGGCGTGCCCCTCTGCCGCCGTTGATGTTGAGGCTGGCTATGGTTATCTTCATGGCAAAAGCATAGTGCAACCTCTACCTTAACCTATTGTGGGGGAGGGAGCGGAGTCTTTTGTTGAACTCCGCTCCCTCCGCAGCCCAGCGAGGAGTCCCTCGAGCTCGCGCAGCTCAAGGTGCTGCTCCTTTGTCAAGGGCCCGCCCGCGGCCAAGGTTTTAACGGCGGCGCGGACGGACCCCTTGATCAGCTCCGGCTCGGACCATTTTTCCAGGGCCAGTCGGGCTTGGTCGCGGCGACCCCGGCTCTGGGCCAAAAAGTCCCGGAGTTCCTTTGCAGGAACGAGGAGGGCCTCAGCGGCGGCCGCGAGCAGATCCACCGCCTCACTGGCGGTGGTCTCTAGGTCTTCACCCGCGTCCCCCACCGAGTCCCCGTCCTCCTCCGGGAGGTGGCCGCCAGCAGCCGGCCCATCGACCGCACAAGGTACGGCAAATGAACCGGCCGCTCCAACCGGCCCTGGCACTGCCCCGATCCCACCCCCAGGATCGTCGGCAGAGGAGTCCCCACTGGGCTCTTTTAAAAATGGTGCTGGGTCGGGAAATGACAGCGGAAGGGGTTCCCCCTCCGCCCCAGGAACCGGAGAACAAGGAGAGACCCGGCCATAGGAAATCCCCAGGCCCTCCAAGTGCTCCAGCTCCAAAGTAAGGGGCGAGGGTGGGTGTTCCTCCCCCTCCCCGCTGCCACCCCCCGGCCCAGCATCTACAGTTTCATTAAAATCAATATATTTTGTTTCTGCCGGGTCGAGCAACTCCCGGGGGAAGTTGGGTAATAGCTGGGCGGGCTCAGGTTCGGCCTTTTCGGCCTCGCCCGCCTCAGTCCCCGGGACGCCCGGCCCGGCGGCTACGCATTCCTCCGCGGTCCCCACGCCCCCCACGACAGGCAGATCTTCCACTCCATCCCCGGGAGGCAGAGGCTGGGCAGCCTCAACTGTCACACCCTCCCCGGGGAAAGACTCCTCGCGCCTGCAGCGCAATTTGGGGGCGCTGGTGGGGGACGCGGGACACGCGGCGGGCACCGACTCCTCCGCGGAGGGATATTGTTCCCCCTCCGCGTCATTGGGGCGGTGCCTCTTTTTGTTCCTGGGGGCGCGCGGAGTCAGGGAGACCTCCATGTCTGCCGAGGCCTCCCGCTCCGCCCCCCCCTTTTCCTTTTCTTGCCCGCGCCCGGGCCCCTCTGTGGTGTTGTTCAAGGGCTCGGGCACGGGCTCGGGGCACCCCGCGCTCGCCGGTGACGGGGTTGGGCTGAGCGCGGTGGTCAAATTATCCGGCGCACCGAGGGGACCCGCCTCTTGATGTTTTGTCTTCTTCCGCGCCTTCTTTCCGGTCGGACGCTCTCCCTCCCCCCCGCCGGAGGCCCTGAAAACAAAGGCCTCCGACGATGCCCGCGCACCCATGGCTCCCGGCACGCGGACGCAACTAGGGGGAGGGGTGGCGGCAGCGCCAGCCTTGGCCGCCTTCGGTGGTTTGGCGGCCTTGGAGGCGGGGCAGTTCTTGCGAACATGCCCCACCTCCCTGCAGGCATGGCACCGCACGCCGTCCGACGTCCAGAAGACGCGGTAGGCAGTCCCCTCGTGCACCACATTAAAATACCCCTCTGTCGTCTCCTCCCGCGCCAGCCGGACAAAGAGCTGGCGGCGGAAGGAGAACACGTGGCGCAGGCTGTTCTCCCTGAGGCCGAGCGGTATGGGGTTGATCCCTGACCTTACCTCCCCCAGTTGTTGTAGGTGAGGGAGGAGGAGCCCAGCGGGAACAAAGGGCGGGACGTTCGACACGATGACCCTCTGCGCGGTGGCTTCGAGAGGATCCACCGGCAGGAACGTCCCGCCCACCGTGAGCCCCTTTTCGAGGGCCAGGGACACCGCCCGCTCCGACCCCAGGAAGAAAACAGCCTTCCCAGACATCTTGGAGGCTGCGACAATGGCCGAGGGGCCGACTACCCCAGCCATCGCCCGCACGCACTCCTCGATGCTCATTGTGGGGTGAGTGTAGCTCTTGACCCCGTGTTTTTTTGTTATAAGTGTAAATGGTGGCAGGGCAGCGGGTGGCGCAGGAGGTGCTGTGGAAGCGGTTGCCACCTGCGCATACGTCCTTGCTGGCCCTGCCACCGGCGTGGATGGGGTCGCCATCACGGGGTCCCTTTAAGGGCTACACCCACCCCAAAGTCACAGGCCTTAATGGTCTTTATTGGCCTCGTGTATTTAACTGAGCAGAGGAGCCCTTAACGAGGCACCTCTCCCCTCGTTGACAATTGGGGAGAGGCCTTGCTCCCTCTGCTCAGTTGTCTTAATTGTTTTTTTTTTAAATTTGGAAGGAAAGGGTTCTCAGAGAGAGAGGGGAGAAACAGAGTAGCAGAGAAAAGAGAGAGGGGGGTGGGAAGGGGGGGGGGCTGCGAGGGCAGGTCTCCCCTCGCAGCTGTGGGTGGGTGCACTCCCCAGATGGCAAAACACAAAAGTCCTTGGGGTGGTCTTCAGGTGGGGGGAGAAGATGTCTTCACCTGGGGCAGCTGGAGCCACCAGGCACTCCTAACGATCTTTAATTGGGTGATTAATAACAATCTTCAGCCTGGTAGCTCCAGCTATCCCAGGCTAGGCAAATGTGGGGGGTGGGGGGGGGTTCCAATTGTGGGGGGGGGCCTAGTTGTAAGCACGGCCCCCACGCACACTACCACACACACACACACCCCCCGCGATGTTCCGGCCCTCAGTGGTCTTCTTTCCTCCCCCCACCGATACAACAAAGTCTGTTTGGGGAAATGCACCCACACCCACCTGTAGAATGTTGGGTCTCCCTCCTTCCACACTGGATGTTATTGTGGTTTTTCCCCCTCTCTCCAACTCCTTGCAGAAATGTAAAAAGATGTTAATGTTTTCTGTTCTCCTCCTCTCCCTCTGGATAAAAGTTGTGGTGAAGCCCCTTTCTTCCTTCTATTCCTGGGCTGGTCTCAGGGCTCTCCAGGCAGGAGCTCAAGTTGCAAGCTGCTCCACTCACTGCTCACAGCTCCAACTGAGCAGGACACGCCTCCACTGCTGCACAATTGGTCCTTGTGCATGAAACTCTTTTGAGTTTATCTGTGAAAACATAAAACATTAAACGGTGCCACCCGACCTGGGTGACACAGCAGACATTTACAAGGCCCTTTTTTTCCCCCCTTTTTTGTGTTTTTTTTTTGTGTTTTTTCTTTTTTTTTTTTTTGTTTTTTTTTTTTGGGCACTAAAATCGCAATTTTTCCCCAGTGCCCCCTATAAAAGGGAAGGGGACACTAAAAGCACCGGCAATTAAAACAAATTAACTTTAAAACGTAAAATCAAATTAAAATTTGGTTGCCGGGCGTGATGATGCACTCCAGTCCCTCCGGTGCCCACCTCTCGCGGAAGGCCGCGAGCGTACCGGTGGACACCGCGTGCTCCATCTCCAAGGACACCCTGGATCGGATGTAAGAGCGGAAGAGAGGCAGGCAGTCAGGTTGAACGACCCCCTCGACCGCCCGCTGCCTGGACCGGCTGATGGCACCCTTGGCCGTGCCCAGGAGCAGTCCTACGAGGAGGCCCTCGGACCTACCCGCTCCCCTCCGCACAGGGTGCCCAAAGATCAGGAGAGTGGGACTGAAGTGCAGCCAGAATTTCAGGAGCAGCCCCTTCAAATAGTGGAACAGGGGCTGCAACCTCGTGCATTCAATAAAAACATGGAACACGGACTCCTCCAGACCGCAGAAATTGCAGGCGGCCTGGGAGTCCGTGAACCGGCTTAAAAATTTGTTGCACGGCACTGCTCCGTGCACCACCCTCCAGGCCAAGTCCCCGATGAATAGTGGGAGGACCCCTGCGTAGAGTGCCCTCCATCGGGGACCCCCGCCTCCTCCGGACGGCAAGATGGTACGCCATGGCGTGTCCGGACGGCCGGCGAGGATGGCAAAGTTGAGGGTGTGCAGGAGCAGCCCGTACAGGAAACCCCTCCGCGCGGAACTGAAAGGCACGGAGGGGATTTCCCCGAGGCGGCTCAAGTTGTGAGGCGCCGGCCCCCGAGGGAGGTTCCGGGGTTTGGCGCCGATGAGGAATTCTGTCCGGACGGGGGTCAGTTCGGACGGGATCTCCCCACGTGCTTGAGCCTCCTCGATACACCTAACGGAGTCAGGGCCCAGAGCTGTTTTTAGCGACTCGATGGCATCGGCCGCGCGGCGGACGTTGGCAGAATTTAGGCGCCGCGCCAGCGTGACTGGCGCCATCCAGCCCGCTCCTCCGCCATCGAGCAGGTCCCTGACCCTGGTCACCTCACCAGCCACAGCCCTCTCTTCCGACCGCCACATGAAGCCTCGGCCGTGGAGGTACGAATTCCCGAGCAGCGGTTCCTGCAGGACGGCCGCCACTCCAGCCGGCGGAGAGCTGCGCTTGGTGGAGACTTTGTTCCAGACCCTGATGAGTTCCCTGTAAAAGACAGGCAGCTCCCGGAGGGCGGTCCTGGCACCCCCCAAGTTCACAAACAGGAGCTGCGTGTCATAATTGAGGTCGAGCTGCTGGCGGAAGAAATACCTCGCCAGAGCACACCACCTAGGAGGGGGCTCGACGTAAAGGTATCTCTGCAGGGTCTGAAGACGGAAAGTCGCGAGCTGGGCGCTGACGCACACCAACGACTGACCGCCCTCCTCAAGCGGGAGACTCAAGACCGCGACAGAGACCCAGTGCTTCCTGTTGTTCCAGAAGAAGTCCACCAGCTTCTTCTGTATCTTGGCGACAAACGCAGGGGGAGGGGTCAAAGTGACCAGCCGGTACCACAGCATTGCGGCCACCAGCTGGTTTATGACTAGCGCTCGACCCCTGTAGGACAGCACTCGGAGCAGTCCTGTCCAGCGCCCTAGGCGAGCGGCGACCTTGGCCTCCAGCTCCTGCCAGTTCGCCGGCCAGGCTTCCTCGTCGGGGCTAAGGTAGACTCCCAGATAGAGGAGATGGGTCGTGCTCCAGGCAAAAGGCCTGAGCTCCTCCGGCAGGGAGTCCACCCGCCACTGACCCACCAGGAGTCCGGAACATTTCTCCCAGTTGATCCTGGCGGAGGACGCGGCCGAGTAAATCTCCTGGCACTCACGCATCCTCCGCAGGTCAGCGGGATCCTCTACCGCGAGGAGCACGTCATCGGCGTAAGCCGAGAGGACGACCTCCACGCCCGGCCCTTGCAGAGCCAGTCCCGTCAACCTCGTCCGCAAGAGGCGCAGGAAAGGCTCCACGCAAACGGCGTATAACTGGCCGGACATGGGGCATCCCTGGCGCACCCCTCTCCTAAAGCGAAGGGGCGCCGTCAAGGACCCGTTAACCTTAATCAGACACTCCGCGGCGGCGTACAAAAGTCGGATCCGGGCGACGAAATGCGTCCCGAACCCGAAAGCGCGCAGAGTTCCGAGCAGATAGTCGTGATCCACCCTGTCGAACGCCTTCTCTTGGTCGAGGGATAGGAAGGCGACCGACAGACCAGCCTCCTGGGAGCAATGGATGAGGTCCCGGACCAGATGGATGTTGTCGTGGATCGTCCGGCCCGGGACCGTGTATGACTGGTCGGGGTGGATCATGTGGTCCAGCACGGCACCAAGGCGAGCAGACATCGCCCTGGCGAAGATTTTGTAGTCCGTGCTGAGGAGGGAGACCGGGCGCCAGTTCTTAAGGAGGCGGAGATCGCCCTTCTTAGGCAGCAGGACGATGACTGCCCTGCGCCAAGAGAGGGGCATCTCCCCGGTCGCCAGACTTTCCCCCAGGACCCGCGCGTAGTCGCCCCCCAGGACGTCCCAGAACGCCCTGTGGAACTCCACGGTCAGCCCGTCCAGCCCCGGGGATTTTCCCCTCGAGAGCCGGGCGAGGGCACCGGTCAGCTCCGCCAGGCTTAGCGGAGCTTCCAGATTTTCGGCGCCCTCCGGGCCGACCTTCGGCAGGTCCTCCCACAAAACTCTACGCGCTTCCTCGCTGGACGGATCCGGAGAGAACAGAGCCCCGTAATATTCACGGACCCTGTTGTTGACGCCCTCCGGATCCGAGACGAGAGAGCCGTCGTCGGCCAGCAGCGTCAAGAGCTGCTTACGGACACTCTGCCTTTTTTCCAGCGAGTAGAAGAAGGGGGAGCCGCGGTCCAGATCCCGCAGGAACCGGATCCGCGACCTCACGAACGCGCCTCGGGACCCGACGAGCTGCAGGTCCTTCAGCGCGGCCTTCTTCGCTTCGTACACCGTCCGCAGGGCCGGGTCCTGGACGACTTGACCGAGACGGCCTTCCAGGTCGAGCACCTCTTTTTCTAGGCGCCCGACTCTGGCCGCCCGCCTCTTGGTCGACCCCCTCGCGTACTCTTGACAGAAGACGCGGACGTGAGCCTTGCCCACGTCCCACCATAGCCTCAAGGAGGGGAAGCCCCCCTGCTTCCTTCTCCAGTCGGACCAGAATCGACGGAACGAGTCCTGGAACCGCACGTCCTCCAGCAGCCGGTTGTTAAAGTGCCAGTACGCGGACCCCGTCCTCGCGCGGAGCGAAGCGAGCTCCGCCCACACCAGGTGGTGGTCCGAACACGGCACCGGCCGCATGGAGGCCGCCGGGACGCAGGAAACGTACGCCCGAGACACGTAAAGGCGGTCGACTCTAGACCATCCAACTCCAGGCCTCACCCAAGTAAAGGCGCTGGAGTCGGGGTGGAGATTTCGCCAGACGTCCACCAAGTCGAAGGACCCGACCAGGTCCCTCAACTTCTCCATCGCCGTCATGCACTGCGGGGCACCGGAGCGGTCCCTCGCCTCGAGGGTGCAGTTAAAATCCCCCCCGAGGACAATGCAGTCGCCGACGTCGACGGAGCCAAGAAGAGCGGACACCTCTTCAAAGAAGCGCGTCTGCTGCGGGCCGGGATGAGGGGCGTACACGTTCACGAGATGGAGCGGCACGTCCCCCAGGCGAACCGTTACGTGCAGCAAGCGGCCTGGCACGGGCTCCTCGACCCCCAAGATCTCCGGCTGAAAATGCGGGCCCAGCAAGATGGCCACCCCACTAGAAATGGCGGTGAGGTGGCTCATGCGGACCTCTCCTTGCCATTCCAGGAGCCACGTGGCTTCGTCTCCCGGAACGGTGTGGGTTTCTTGCAGGAAGCACACCGCATATTTCCCCTCCCGCAGGAGCGAAAAATTGTCAAATCTACGGCGTGCCCCTCTGCCGCCGTTGATGTTGAGGCTGGCTATGGTTATCTTCATGGCAAAAGCATAGTGCAACCTCTACCTTAACCTATTGTGGGGGAGGGAGCGGAGTCTTTTGTTGAACTCCGCTCCCTCCGCAGCCCAGCGAGGAGTCCCTCGAGCTCGCGCAGCTCAAGGTGCTGCTCCTTTGTCAAGGGCCCGCCCGCGGCCAAGGTTTTAACGGCGGCGCGGACGGACCCCTTGATCAGCTCCGGCTCGGACCATTTTTCCAGGGCCAGTCGGGCTTGGTCGCGGCGACCCCGGCTCTGGGCCAAAAAGTCCCGGAGTTCCTTTGCAGGAACGAGGAGGGCCTCAGCGGCGGCCGCGAGCAGATCCACCGCCTCACTGGCGGTGGTCTCTAGGTCTTCACCCGCGTCCCCCACCGAGTCCCCGTCCTCCTCCGGGAGGTGGCCGCCAGCAGCCGGCCCATCGACCGCACAAGGTACGGCAAATGAACCGGCCGCTCCAACCGGCCCTGGCACTGCCCCGATCCCACCCCCAGGATCGTCGGCAGAGGAGTCCCCACTGGGCTCTTTTAAAAATGGTGCTGGGTCGGGAAATGACAGCGGAAGGGGTTCCCCCTCCGCCCCAGGAACCGGAGAACAAGGAGAGACCCGGCCATAGGAAATCCCCAGGCCCTCCAAGTGCTCCAGCTCCAAAGTAAGGGGCGAGGGTGGGTGTTCCTCCCCCTCCCCGCTGCCACCCCCCGGCCCAGCATCTACAGTTTCATTAAAATCAATATATTTTGTTTCTGCCGGGTCGAGCAACTCCCGGGGGAAGTTGGGTAATAGCTGGGCGGGCTCAGGTTCGGCCTTTTCGGCCTCGCCCGCCTCAGTCCCCGGGACGCCCGGCCCGGCGGCTACGCATTCCTCCGCGGACCCCACGCCCCCCACGACAGGCAGATCTTCCACTCCATCCCCGGGAGGCAGAGGCTGGGCAGCCTCAACTGTCACACCCTCCCCGGGGAAAGACTCCTCGCGCCTGCAGCGCAATTTGGGGGCGCTGGTGGGGGACGCGGGACACGCGGCGGGCACCGACTCCTCCGCGGAGGGATATTGTTCCCCCTCCGCGTCATTGGGGCGGTGCCTCTTTTTGTTCCTGGGGGCGCGCGGAGTCAGGGAGACCTCCATGTCTGCCGAGGCCTCCCGCTCCGCCCCCCCCTTTTCCTTTTCTTGCCCGCGCCCGGGCCCCTCTGTGGTGTTGTTCAAGGGCTCGGGCACGGGCTCGGGGCACCCCGCGCTCGCCGGTGACGGGGTTGGGCTGAGCGCGGTGGTCAAATTATCCGGCGCACCGAGGGGACCCGCCTCTTGATGTTTTGTCTTCTTCCGCGCCTTCTTTCCGGTCGGACGCTCTCCCTCCCCCCCGCCGGAGGCCCTGAAAACAAAGGCCTCCGACGATGCCCGCGCACCCATGGCTCCCGGCACGCGGACGCAACTAGGGGGAGGGGTGGCGGCAGCGCCAGCCTTGGCCGCCTTCGGTGGTTTGGCGGCCTTGGAGGCGGGGCAGTTCTTGCGAACATGCCCCACCTCCCTGCAGGCATGGCACCGCACGCCGTCCGACGTCCAGAAGACGCGGTAGGCAGTCCCCTCGTGCACCACATTAAAGTGCCCTTCTGTCATGTCCTCCCGCGCCAGCCGGACAAAGAGCTGGCGGCGGAAGGAGAACACGTGGCGCAGGCTGTTCTCCCTGAGGCCGAGCGGTATGGGGTTGATCCCTGACCTTACCTCCCCCAGTTGTTGTAGGTGAGGGAGGAGGAGCCCAGCGGGAACAAAGGGCGGGACGTTCGACACGATGACCCTCTGCGCGGTGGCTTCGAGAGGATCCACCGGCAGGAACGTCCCGCCCACCGTGAGCCCCTTTTCGAGGGCCAGGGACACCGCCCGCTCCGACCCCAGGAAGAAAACAGCCTTCCCAGACATCTTGGAGGCTGCGACAATGGCCGAGGGGCCGACTACCCCAGCCATCGCCCGCACGCACTCCTCGATGCTCATTGTGGGGTGAGTGTAGCTCTTGACCCCGTGTTTTTTTGTTATAAGTGTAAATGGTGGCAGGGCAGCGGGTGGCGCAGGAGGTGCTGTGGAAGCGGTTGCCACCTGCGCATACGTCCTTGCTGGCCCTGCCACCGGCGTGGATGGGGTCGCCATCACGGGGTCCCTTTAAGGGCTACACCCACCCCAAAGTCACAGGCCTTAATGGTCTTTAATGGCCTCGTGTATTTAACTGAGCAGAGGAGCCCTTAACGAGGCACCTCTCCCCTCGTTGACAATTGGGGAGAGGCCTTGCTCCCTCTGCTCAGTTGTCTTAATTGTTTTTTTTTTAAATTTGGAAGGAAAGGGTTCTCAGAGAGAGAGGGGAGAAACAGAGTAGCAGAGAAAAGAGAGAGGGGGGTGGGAAGGGGGGGGGGCTGCGAGGGCAGGTCTCCCCTCGCAGCTGTGGGTGGGTGCACTCCCCAGATGGCAAAACACAAAAGTCCTTGGGGTGGTCTTCAGGTGGGGGGAGAAGATGTCTTCACCTGGGGCAGCTGGAGCCACCAGGCACTCCTAACGATCTTTAATTGGGTGATTAATAACAATCTTCAGCCTGGTAGCTCCAGCTATCCCAGGCTAGGCAAATGTGGGGGGTGGGGGGGGGTTCCAATTGTGGGGGGGGGCCTAGTTGTAAGCACGGCCCCCACGCACACTACCACACACACACACACCCCCCGCGATGTTCCGGCCCTCAGTGGTCTTCTTTCCTCCCCCCACCGATACAACAAAGTCTGTTTGGGGAAATGCACCCACACCCACCTGTAGAATGTTGGGTCTCCCTCCTTCCACACTGGATGTTATTGTGGTTTTTCCCCCTCTCTCCAACTCCTTGCAGAAATGTAAAAAGATGTTAATGTTTTCTGTTCTCCTCCTCTCCCTCTGGATAAAAGTTGTGGTGAAGCCCCTTTCTTCCTTCTATTCCTGGGCTGGTCTCAGGGCTCTCCAGGCAGGAGCTCAAGTTGCAAGCTGCTCCACTCACTGCTCACAGCTCCAACTGAGCAGGACACGCCTCCACTGCTGCACAATTGGTCCTTGTGCATGAAACTCTTTTTGGAGTTCACCTGCAAAACATAAAACATTAAACGGTGCCACCCGACCTGGGTGACACTTCAGACATTTACAAGGCCCTTTTTTTCCCCCCCTTTTTTGTTTTTTTTTGAGATTTTTTTTTTTTTTTTTTTTTTTTTTTTTTTTTTTTTTTGTGGCACTAAAATCACAATTTTTCCCCAGTGCCCCCTATAAAAGGGAAGGGGACACTAAAAGCACCGGCAATTAAAACAAATTAACTTTAAAACGTAAAATCAAATTAAAATTTGGTTGCCGGGCGTGATGATGCACTCCAGTCCCTCCGGTGCCCACCTCTCGCGGAAGGCCGCGAGCGTACCGGTGGACACCGCGTGCTCCATCTCCAAGGACACCCTGGACCGGATGTAAGAGCGGAAGAGAGGCAGGCAGTCAGGTTGAACGACCCCCTCGACCGCCCGCTGCCTGGACCGGCTGATGGCACCCTTGGCCGTGCCCAGGAGCAGTCCTACGAGGAGGCCTTCGGACCTACCCGCTCCCCTCCGCACAGGGTGCCCAAAGATCAGGAGAGTGGGACTGAAGTGCAGCCAGAATTTCAGGAGCAGCCCCTTCAAATAGTGGAACAGGGGCTGCAACCTTGTGCATTCAATAAAAACATGGAACACGGACTCCTCCAGACCGCAGAAATTGCAGGCGGCCTGGGAGTCCGTGAACCGGCTTAAAAATTTGTTGCACGGCACTGCTCCGTGCACCACCCTCCAGGCCAAGTCCCCGATGAATAGTGGGAGGACCCCTGCGTAGAGTGCCCTCCATCGGGGACCCCCGCCTCCTCCGGACGGCAAGATGGTACGCCATGGCGTGTCCGGACGGCCGGCGAGGATGGCAAAGTTGAGGGTGTGCAGGAGCAGCCCGTACAGGAAACCCCTCCGCGCGGAACTGAAAGGCACGGAGGGGATTTCCCCGAGGCGGCTCAAGTTGTGAGGCGCCGGCCCCCGAGGGAGGTTCCGGGGTTTGGCGCCGATGAGGAATTCCGTCCGGACGGGGGTCAGTTCGGACGGGATCTCCCCACGTGCTTGAGCCTCCTCGATGCACCTAACGGAGTCAGGGCCCAGAGCTGTTTTTAGCGACTCGATGGCATCGGCCGCGTGGCGGACGTTGGCAGAATTTAGGCGCCGCGCCAGCGTGTCTGGCGCCATCCAGCCCGCTCCTCCGCCATCGAGCAGGTCCCTGACCCTGGTCACCTCACCAGCCACAGCCCTCTCTTCCGACCGCCACATAAAGCCTCGGCCATGGAGGTACGGATTCCCGAGCAGCGGTTCCTGCAGGACGGCCGCCACTCCAGCCGGCGGAGAGCTGCGCTTGGTGGAGACTTTGTTCCAGACCCTGATGAGTTCCCTGTAAAAGACAGGCAGCTCCCGGAGGGCGGTCCTGGCACCCCCCAAGTTCACAAACAGGAGCTGCGTGTCATAATTGAGGTCGAGCTGCTGGCGGAAGAAATACCTCGCCAGAGCGCACCACCTAGGAGGGGGCTCGATGTAAAGGTATCTCTGCAGGGTCTGAAGACGGAAAGTCGCGAGCTGGGCGCTGACGCACACCAACGACTGACCGCCCTCCTCAAGCGGGAGACTCAAGACCGCGGCAGAGACCCAGTGCTTCCTGTTGTTCCAGAAGAAGTCCACCAGCTTCTTCTGTATCTTGGCGACAAACGCAGGGGGAGGGGTCAAAGTGACCAGCCGGTACCACAGCATTGCGGCCACCAGCTGGTTTATGACTAGCGCTCGACCCCTGTAGGACAGCACTCGGAGCAGTCCTGTCCAGCGCCCTAGGCGAGCGGCGACCTTGGCCTCCAGCTCCTGCCAGTTCGCCGGCCAGGCTCCCTCGTCGGGGCTAAGGTAGACTCCCAGATAGAGGAGATGGGTCGTGCTCCAGGCAAAAGGCCTGAGCTCCTCCGGCAGGGAGTCCACCCGCCACTGACCCACCAGGAGTCCGGAACATTTCTCCCAGTTGATCCTGGCGGAGGACGCGGCCGAGTAAATCTCCTGGCACTCACGCATCCTCCGCAGGTCAGCGGGATCCTCTATCGCGAGGAGCACGTCATCGGCGTAAGCCGAGAGGACGACCTCCACGCCCGGCCCTTGCAGAGCCAGTCCCGTCAACCTCGTCCGCAAGAGGCGCAGGAAAGGCTCCACGCAAACGGCGTATAACTGGCCGGACATGGGGCATCCCTGGCGCACCCCTCTCCTAAAGCGAAGGGGCGCCGTCAAGGACCCGTTAACCTTAATCAGACACTCCGCGGCGGTGTACAAAAGTCGGATCCGGGCGACGAAATGCGTCCCGAACCCGAAAGCGCGCAGAGTTCCGAGCAGATAGTCGTGATCCACCCTGTCGAACGCCTTCTCTTGGTCGAGGGATAGGAAGGCGACCGACAGACCAGCCTCCTGGGAACAATGGATGAGGTCCCGGACCAGATGGATGTTATCGTGGATTGTCCGGCCCGGGACCGTGTATGACTGGTCGGGGTGGATCATGTGGTCCAGCACGGCACCAAGGCGAGCAGACATCTCCCTGGCGAAGATTTTGTAGTCCGTGCTGAGGAGGGAGACCGGGCGCCAGTTCTTAAGGAGGCGGAGATCGCCCTTCTTAGGCAGCAGGACGATGACTGCCCTGCGCCAAGAGAGGGGCATCTCCCCGGTCGCCAGACTTTCCCCCAGGACCCGCGCGTAGTCGCTCCCCAGGACGTCCCAGAACGCCCTGTGGAACTCCACGGTCAGCCCGTCCAGCCCCGGGGATTTTCCCCTCGAGAGCCGGGCGAGGGCACCGGTCAGCTCCGCCAGGCTTAGCGGAGCTTCCAGATTTTCGGCGCCCTCCGGGCCGACCTTCGGCAGGTCCTCCCACAAAACTCTACGCGCTTCCTCGCTGGACGGATCCGGAGAGAACAGAGCCCCGTAATATTCACGGACCCTGTTGTTGACGCCCTCCGGATCCGAGACGAGAGAGCCGTCGTCGGCCAGCAGCGTCAAGAGCTGCTTACGGACACTCTGCCTTTTTTCCAGCGAGTAGAAGAAGGGGGAGCCGCGGTCCAGATCCCGCAGGAACCGGATCCGCGACCTCACGAACGCGCCTCGGGACCCGACGAGCTGCAGGTCCTTCGGCGCGGCCTTCTTCGCTTCGTACACCGTCCGCAGGGCCGGGTCCTGGACGACTTGACCGAGACGGGATTCCAGGTCGAGCACCTCTTTTTCTAGGCGCCCGACTCTGGCCGCCCGCCTCTTGGTCGACCCCCTCGCGTACTCTTGACAGAAGACGCGGACGTGAGCCTTGCCCACGTCCCACCATAGCCTCAAGGAGGGGAAGCCCCCCTGCTTCCTTCTCCAGTCGGACCAGAATCGACGGAACGAGTCCTGGAACCGCACGTCCTCCAGCAGCCGGTTGTTAAAGTGCCAGTACGCGGACCCCGTCCTCGCGCGGAGCGAAGCGAGCTCCGCCCACACCAGGTGGTGGTCCGAACACGGCACCGGCCGCATGGAGGCCGCCGGGACGCAGGAAACGTACGCCCGAGACACGTAAAGGCGGTCGACTCTAGACCATCCAACTCCAGGCCTCACCCAAGTAAAGGCGCTGGAGTCGGGGTGGAGATTTCGCCAGACGTCCACCAAGTCGAAGGACCCGACCAGGTCCCTCAACTTCTCCATCGCCGTCATGCACTGCGGGGCACCGGAGCGGTCCCTCGCCTCGAGGGTGCAGTTAAAATCCCCCCCGAGGACAATGCAGTCGCCGACGTCGACGGAGCCAAGAAGAGCGGACACCTCTTCAAAGAAGCGCGTTTGCTGCGGGCCGGGATGAGGGGCGTACACGTTCACGAGATGGAGCGGCACGTCCCCCAGGCGAACCGTTACGTGCAGCAAGCGGCCTGGCACGGGCTCCTCGACCCCCAAGATCTCCGGCTGAAAATGCGGGCCCAGCAAGATGGCCACCCCACTAGAAATGGCGGTGAGGTGGCTCATGCGGACCTCTCCTTGCCATTCCAGGAGCCACGTGGCTTCGTCTCCCGGAACGGTGTGGGTTTCTTGCAGGAAGCACACCGCATATTTCCCCTCCCGCAGGAGCGAAAAATTGTCAAATCTACGGCGTGCCCCTCTGCCGCCGTTGATGTTGAGGCTGGCTATGGTTATCTTCATGGCAAAAGCATAGTGCAACCTCTACCTTAACCTATTGTGGGGGAGGGAGCGGAGTCTTTTGTTGAACTCCGCTCCCTCCGCAGCCCAGCGAGGAGTCCCTCGAGCTTGCGCAGCTCAAGGTGCTGCTCCTTTGTCAAGGGCCCGCCCGCGGCCAAGGTTTTAACGGCGGCGCGGACGGACCCCTTGATCAGCTCCGGCTCGGACCATTTTTCCAGGGCCAGTCGGGCTTGGTCGCGGCGACCCCGGCTCTGGGCCAAAAAGTCCCGGAGTTCCTTTGCAGGAATGAGGAGGGCCTCAGCGGCGGCCGCGAGCAGATCCACCGCCTCACTGGCGGTGGTCTCTAGGTCTTCACCCGCGTCCCCCACCGAGTCCCCGTCCTCCTCCGGGAGGTGGCCGCCAGCAGCCGGCCCATCGACCGCACAAGGTACGGCAAATGAACCGGCCGCTCCAACCGGCCCTGGCACTGCCCCGATCCCACCCCCAGGATCGTCGGCAGAGGAGTCCCCACTGGGCTCTTTTAAAAATGGTGCTGGGTCGGGAAATGACAGCGGAAGGGGTTCCCCCTCCGCCCCAGGAACCGGAGAACAAGGAGAGACCCGGCCATAGGAAATCCCCAGGCCCTCCAAGTGCTCCAGCTCCAAAGTAAGGGGCGAGGGTGGGTGTTCCTCCCCCTCCCCGCTGCCACCCCCCGGCCCAGCATCTACAGTTTCATTAAAATCAATATATTGTGTTTCTGCCGGGTCGAGCAACTCCCGGGGGAAGTTGGATAATAGCTGGGCGGGCTCAGGTTCGGCCTTTTCGGCCTCGCCCGCCTCAGTCCCCGGGACGCCCGGCCCGGCGGCTACGCATTCATCCGCGGTCCCCACGCCCCCCACGACAGGCAGATCTTCCACTCCATCCCCGGGAGGCAGAGGCTGGGCAGCCTCAACTGTCTCACCCTCCCCGGGGAAAGACTCCTCGCGCCTGCAGCGCAATTTGGGGGCGCTGGTGGGGGACGCGGGACACGCGGCGGGCACCGACTCCTCCGCGGAGGGATGTTGTTCCCCCTCCGCCTCATTGGGGCGGTGCCTCTTTTTGTTCCTGGGGGCGCGCGGAGTCAGGGAGACCTCCATGTCTGCCGAGGCCTCCCGCTCCGCCCCCCCCTTTTCCTTTTCTTGCCCGCGCCCGGGCCCCTCTGTGGTGTTGTTCAAGGGCTCGGGCACGGGCTCGGGGCACCCCGCGCTCGCCGGTGACGGGGTTGGGCTGAGCGCGGTGGTCAAATTATCCGGCGCACTGAGGGCACCCGCCTCTTGATGTTTTGTCTTCTTCCGCGCCTTCTTTCCGGTCGGACGCTCTCCCTCCCCCCCGCCGGAGGCCCTGAAAACAAAGGCCTCCGACGATGCCCGCGCACCCATGGCTCCCGGCACGCGGACGCAACTAGGGGGAGGGGTGGCGGCGGCGCCAGCCTTGGCCGCCTTCGGTGGTTTGGCGGCCTTGGAGGCGGGGCAGTTCTTGCGAACGTGCCCCACCTCCCTGCAGGCATGGCACCGCACGCCGTCCGACGTCCAGAAGACGCGGTAGGCAGTCCCCTCGTGCACCACATTAAAATACCCCTCTGTCGTCTCCTCCCGCGCCAGCCGGACAAAGAGCTGGCGGCGGAAGGAGAACACGTGGCGCAGGCTGCTCTCCCTGAGGCCGAGCGGTATGGGGTTGATCCCCGACCTTACCTCCCCCAGTTGTTGTAGGTGAGGGAGGAGGAGCCCAGCGGGAACAAAGGGCGGGACGTTCGACACGATGACCCTCTGCGCGGTGGCCTCGAGGGGATCCACCGGCAGGAACGTCCCGCCCACCGTGAGCCCCCTTTCGAGGGCCAGGGACACCGCCCGCTCCGACCCCAGGAAGAACACGGCCTTCCCAGACATCTTGGAGGCTGCGACAATGGCCGAGGGGCCGACTACCCCAGCCATCGCCCGCACGCACTCCTCAATGCTCATTGTGGGGTGAGTGTAGCTCTTGACCCCGTGTTTTTTTGTTATAAGTGTAAATGGTGGCAGGGCAGCGGGTGGCGCAGGAGGTGCTGTGGAAGCGGTTGCCACCTGCGCATACGTCTTCGCTGGCCCTGCCACCGGCGTGGATGGGGTCGCCATCACGGGGTCCCTTTAAGGGCTACACCCACCCCAAAGTCACAGGCCTTAATGGTCTTTATTGGCCTCTTATATAATGACTGAGCAGAGGAGCCCTTAATGAGGCACACCTCTCCCCTAGTTGGCAATTGGGGAGGGGCCTTGCTCCCTCTGCTCAGTTGTCTTAATTTTTTTTTTTTTTTTTTTAAATTAGGAAGAAAAGGGCTCTCAGAGAGAGAGGGGAGAAACAGAGTGTAACAGAGAAAGAGAGAGGGGGGTGGGAAGGGGGGGGGAGGGGGAACTGCGAGGGCAGGTCTCCCCTCGCAGCTGTGGGTGGGTGCAATCCCAGATGGCAAAACAAAAAGTCTTTGGGGTGGTCTTCAGGTGGGGGGAGAAGATGTCTTCACCTGGGGTAGCTGGAGCCACCAGGCACTCTTAACGATCCTTAATTGGGTGATTAATGAAAATCTTCAGCCTGGTAGCTCCAGCTATCCCAGGCTAGGCAATTGGGGGTGGGGGGGGGTGGGGGGGGTTTCAATTGTGGGGGGGGCCTAGTTGTAAGCACGGCCCCCACGCACACTACCACACACACACACACACACCCCCCGCAATGTTCCAGCCCTCAGTGGTCTTCTTTCCTCCCCCCACCGATACAACAAAGTCTGTTTGGGGAAATGCACCCACACCCACCTGTAGAGTAGTTGAGTCTCCCTCCTTCCACACTGGATGGTTGTTTGTCTTTTCCCCCTCTCTCCAACTCTTTGCAGAATGTTAAAAGTTGTTCAAAGTTTTCTGTTCTCCTCCTCTCCCTCTGGGTAAAGTTGAAGGTGAAGCCCCTTTCTTCCTTCTCTTCCTGGGCTGGTCTCAGGGCTCTCCAGGCAGGAGCTCAAGTTGCAAGCTGCTCCACTCACTGCTCACAGCTCCAACTGAGCAGGACACGCCTCCACTGCTGCACAATTGGTCCTTGTGCATGAAACCCTTGTGCATGAAACTCTTTTAGAGTCTACCTGTGAAAACATAAAACAATAACGGTGCCACCCAACCTGGGTGACACTCCAGACATTTACAAGGCCCTTTTTTTCCCCCCCTTTTTTTTTTGTGTTTTTCTTTTTTTTGGTTTTTTTTTTTGGGCACTAAAATCACAATTTTTCCCCAGTGCCCCCTATAAAAGGGAAGGGGACACTAAAAGCACCGGCAATTAAAACAAATTAACTTTAAAACGTAAAATCAAATTAAAATTTGGTTGCCGGGCGTGATGATGCACTCCAGTCCCTCCGGTGCCCACCTCTCGCGGAAGGCCGCGAGCGTACCGGTGGACACCGCGTGCTCCATCTCCAAGGACACCCTGGACCGGATGTAAGAGCGGAAGAGAGGCAGGCAGTCAGGTTGAACGACCCCCTCGACCGCCCGCTGCCTGGACCGGCTGATGGCACCCTTGGCCGTGCCCAGGAGCAGTCCTACGAGGAGGCCTTCGGACCTACCCGCTCCCCTCCGCACAGGGTGCCCAAAGATCAGGAGGGTGGGACTGAAGTGCAGCCAGAATTTCAGGAGCAGCCCCTTCAAATAATGGAACAGGGGCTGCAACCTCGTGCACTCAATAAAAACATGGAACACGGACTCCTCCAGACCGCAGAAATTGCAGGCAGCCTGGGAGTCCGTGAACCGGCTTAAAAATTTGTTGCACGGCACTGCTCCGTGCACCACCCTCCAGGCCAAGTCCCCGATGAATAGTGGGAGGACCCCTGCGTAGAGTGCCCTCCATCGGGGACCCCCGCCTCCTCCGGACGGCAAGATGGTACGCCATGGCGTGTCCGGACGGCCGGCGAGGATGGCAAAGTTGAGGGTGTGCAGGAGCAGCCCGTACAGGAAACCCCTCCGCGCGGAACTGAAAGGCACGGAGGGGATTTCCCCGAGGCGGCTCAAGTTGTGAGGCGCCGGCCCCCGAGGGAGGTTCCGGGGTTTGGCGCCGATGAGGAATTCCGTCCGGACGGGGGTCAGTTCGGACGGGATCTCCCCACGTGCTTGAGCCTCCTCGATGCACCTAACGGAGTCAGGGCCCAGAGCTGTTTTTAGCGACTCGATGGCATCGGCCGCGTGGCGGACGTTGGCAGAATTTAGGCGCCGCGCCAGCGTGACTGGCGCCATCCAGCCCGCTCCTCCGCCATCGAGCAGGTCCCTGACCCTGGTCACCTCACCAGCCACAGCCCTCTCTTCCGACCGCCACATGAAGCCTCGGCCGTGGAGGTACGGATTCCCGAGCAGCGGCTCCTGCAGGACGGCCGCCACTCCAGCCGGCGGAGAGCTGCGCTTGGTGGAGACTTTGTTCCAGACCCTGATGAGTTCCCTGTAAAAGACAGGCAGCTCCCGGAGGGCGGTCCTGGCACCCCCCAAGTTCACAAACAGGAGCTGCGTGTCATAATTGAGGTCGAGCTGCTGGCGGAAGAAATACCTCGCCAGAGCACACCACCTAGGAGGGGGCTCGACGTAAAGGTATCTCTGCAGGGTCTGAAGACGGAAAGTCGCGAGCTGGGCGCTGACGCACACCAACGACTGACCGCCCTCCTCAAGCGGGAGACTCAAGACCGCGACAGAGACCCAGTGCTTCCTGTTGTTCCAGAAGAAGTCCACCAGCTTCTTCTGTATCTTGGCGACAAACGCAGGGGGAGGGGTCAAAGTGACCAGCCGGTACCACAGCATTGCGGCCACCAGCTGGTTTATGACTAGCGCTCGACCCCTGTAGGACAGCACTCGGAGCAGTCCTGTCCAGCGCCCTAGGCGAGCGGCGACCTTGGCCTCCAGCTCCTGCCAGTTCGCCGGCCAGGCTTCCTCGTCGGGGCTAAGGTAGACTCCCAGATAGAGGAGATGGGTCGTGCTCCAGGCAAAAGGCCTGAGCTCCTCCGGCAGGGAGTCCACCCGCCACTGACCCACCAGGAGTCCGGAACATTTCTCCCAGTTGATCCTGGCGGAGGACGCGGCCGAGTAAATCTCCTGGCACTCACGCATCCTCCGCAGGTCAGCGGGATCCTCTACCGCGAGGAGCACGTCATCGGCGTAAGCCGAGAGGACGACCTCCACGCCCGGCCCTTGCAGAGCCAGTCCCGTCAACCTCGTCCGCAAGAGGCGCAGGAAAGGCTCCACGCAAACGGCGTATAACTGGCCGGACATGGGGCATCCCTGGCGCACCCCTCTCCTAAAGCGAAGGGGCGCCGTCAAGGACCCGTTAACCTTAATCAGACACTCCGCGGCGGCGTACAAAAGTCGGATCCGGGCGACGAAATGCGTCCCGAACCCGAAAGCGCGCAGAGTTCCGAGCAGATAGTCGTGATCCACCCTGTCGAACGCCTTCTCTTGGTCGAGGGATAGGAAGGCGACCGACAGACCAGCCTCCTGGGAACAATGGATGAGGTCCCGGACCAGATGGATGTTGTCGTGGATTGTCCGGCCCGGGACCGTGTATGACTGGTCGGGGTGGATCATGTGGTCCAGCACGGCACCAAGGCGAGCAGACATCGCCCTGGCGAAGATTTTGTAGTCCGTGCTGAGGAGGGAGACCGGGCGCCAGTTCTTAAGGAGGCGGAGATCGCCCTTCTTAGGCAGCAGGACGATGACTGCCCTGCGCCAAGAGAGGGGCATCTCCCCGGTCGCCAGACTTTCCCCCAGGACCCGCGCGTAGTCGCTCCCCAGGACGTCCCAGAACGCCCTGTGGAACTCCACGGTCAGCCCGTCCAGCCCCGGGGATTTTCCCCTCGAGAGCCGGGCGAGGGCACCGGTCAGCTCCGCCAGGCTTAGCGGAGCTTCCAGATTTTCGGCGCCCTCCGGGCCGACCCTCGGCAGGTCCTCCCACAAAACTCTACGCGCTTCCTCGCTGGACGGATCCGGAGAGAACAGAGCCCCGTAATATTCACGGACCCTGTTGTTGACGCCCTCCGGATCCGAGACGAGAGAGCCGTCGTCGGCCAGCAGCGTCAAGAGCTGCTTACGGACACTCTGCCTTTTTTCCAGCGAGTAGAAGAAGGGGGAGCCGCGGTCCAGATCCCGCAGGAACCGGATCCGCGACCTCACGAACGCGCCTCGGGACCCGACGAGCTGCAGGTCCTTCAGCGCGGCCTTCTTCGCTTCGTACACCGTCCGCAGGGCCGGGTCCTGGACGACTTGACCGAGACGGGCTTCCAGGTCGAGCACCTCTTTTTCTAGGCGCCCGACTCTGGCCGCCCGCCTCTTGGTCGACCCCCTCGCGTACTCTTGACAGAAGACGCGGACGTGAGCCTTGCCCACGTCCCACCATAGCCTCAAGGAGGGGAAGCCCCCCTGCTTCCTTCTCCAGTCGGACCAGAATCGACGGAACGAGTCCTGGAACCGCACGTCCTCCAGCAGCCGGTTGTTAAAGTGCCAGTACGCGGACCCCGTCCTCGCGCGGAGCGAAGCGAGCTCCGCCCACACCAGGTGGTGGTCCGAACACGGCACCGGCCGCATGGAGGCCGCCGGGACGCAGGAAACGTACGCCCGAGACACGTAAAGGCGGTCGACTCTAGACCATCCAACTCCAGGCCTCACCCAAGTAAAGGCGCTGGAGTCGGGGTGGAGATTTCGCCAGACGTCCACCAAGTCGAAGGACCCGACCAGGTCCCTCAACTTCTCCATCGCCGTCATGCACTGCGGGGCACCGGAGCGGTCCCTCGCCTCGAGGGTGCAGTTAAAATCCCCCCCGAGGACAATGCAGTCGCCGACGTCGACGGAGCCAAGAAGAGCGGACACCTCTTCAAAGAAGCGCGTTTGCTGCGGGCCGGGATGAGGGGCGTACACGTTCACGAGATGGAGCGGCACGTCCCCCAGGCGAACCGTTACGTGCAGCAAGCGGCCTGGCACGGGCTCCTCGACCCCCAAGATCTCCGGCTGAAAATGCGGGCCCAGCAAGATGGCCACCCCACTAGAAATGGCGGTGAGGTGGCTCATGCGGACCTCTCCTTGCCATTCCAGGAGCCACGTGGCTTCGTCTCCCGGAACGGTGTGGGTTTCTTGCAGGAAGCACACCGCATATTTCCCCTCCCGCAGGAGCGAAAAATTGTCAAATCTACGGCGTGCCCCTCTGCCGCCGTTGATGTTGAGGCTGGCTATGGTTATCTTCATGGCAAAAGCATAGTGCAACCTCTACCTTAACCTATTGTGGGGGAGGGAGCGGAGTCTTTTGTTGAACTCCGCTCCCTCCGCAGCCCAGCGAGGAGTCCCTCGAGCTTGCGCAGCTCAAGGTGCTGCTCCTTTGTCAAGGGCCCGCCCGCGGCCAAGGTTTTAACGGCGGCGCGGACGGACCCCTTGATCAGCTCCGGCTCGGACCATTTTTCCAGGGCCAGTCGGGCTTGGTCGCGGCGACCCCGGCTCTGGGCCAAAAAGTCCCGGAGTTCCTTTGCAGGAATGAGGAGGGCCTCAGCGGCGGCCGCGAGCAGATCCACCGCCTCACTGGCGGTGGTCTCTAGGTCTTCACCCGCGTCCCCCACCGAGTCCCCGTCCTCCTCCGGGAGGTGGCCGCCAGCAGCCGGCCCATCGACCGCACAAGGTACGGCAAATGAACCGGCCGCTCCAACCGGCCCTGGCACTGCCCCGATCCCACCCCCAGGATCGTCGGCAGAGGAGTCCCCACTGGGCTCTTTTAAAAATGGTGCTGGGTCGGGAAATGACAGCGGAAGGGGTTCCCCCTCCGCCCCAGGAACCGGAGAACAAGGAGAGACCCGGCCATAGGAAATCCCCAGGCCCTCCAAGTGCTCCAGCTCCAAAGTAAGGGGCGAGGGTGGGTGTTCCTCCCCCTCCCCGCTGCCACCCCCCGGCCCAGCATCTACAGTTTCATTAAAATCAATATATTGTGTTTCTGCCGGGTCGAGCAACTCCCGGGGGAAGTTGGATAATAGCTGGGCGGGCTCAGGTTCGGCCTTTTCGGCCTCGCCCGCCTCAGTCCCCGGGACGCCCGGCCCGGCGGCTACGCATTAATCCGCGGTCCCCACGCCCCCCACGACAGGCAGATCTTCCACTCCATCCCCGGGAGGCAGAGGCTGGGCAGCCTCAACTGTCTCACCCTCCCCGGGGAAAGACTCCTCGCGCCTGCAGCGCAATTTGGGGGCGCTGGTGGGGGACGCGGGACACGCGGCGGGCACCGACTCCTCCGCGGAGGGATGTTGTTCCCCCTCCGCGTCATTGGGGCGGTGCCTCTTTTTGTTCCTGGGGGCGCGCGGAGTCAGGGAGACCTCCATGTCTGCCGAGGCCTCCCGCTCCGCCCCCCCCTTTTCCTTTTCTTGCCCGCGCCCGGGCCCCTCTGTGGTGTTGTTCAAGGGCTCGGGCACGGGCTCGGGGCACCCCGCGCTCGCCGGTGACGGGGTTGGGCTGAGCGCGGTGGTCAAATTATCCGGCGCACTGAGGGCACCCGCCTCTTGATGTTTTGTCTTCTTCCGCGCCTTCTTTCCGGTCGGACGCTCTCCCTCCCCCCCGCCGGAGGCCCTGAAAACAAAGGCCTCCGACGATGCCCGCGCACCCATGGCTCCCGGCACGCGGACGCAACTAGGGGGAGGGGTGGCGGCGGCGCCAGCCTTGGCCGCCTTCGGTGGTTTGGCGGCCTTGGAGGCGGGGCAGTTCTTGCGAACGTGCCCCACCTCCCTGCAGGCATGGCACCGCACGCCGTCCGACGTCCAGAAGACGCGGTAGGCAGTCCCCTCGTGCACCACATTAAAATACCCCTCTGTCGTCTCCTCCCGCGCCAGCCGGACAAAGAGCTGGCGGCGGAAGGAGAACACGTGGCGCAGGCTGCTCTCCCTGAGGCCGAGCGGTATGGGGTTGATCCCCGACCTTACCTCCCCCAGTTGTTGTAGGTGAGGGAGGAGGAGCCCAGCGGGAACAAAGGGCGGGACGTTCGACACGATGACCCTCTGCGCGGTGGCCTCGAGGGGATCCACCGGCAGGAACGTCCCGCCCACCGTGAGCCCCCTTTCGAGGGCCAGGGACACCGCCCGCTCCGACCCCAGGAAGAACACGGCCTTCCCAGACATCTTGGAGGCTGCGACAATGGCCGAGGGGCCGACTACCCCAGCCATCGCCCGCACGCACTCCTCAATGCTCATTGTGGGGTGAGTGTAGCTCTTGACCCCGTGTTTTTTTGTTATAAGTGTAAATGGTGGCAGGGCAGCGGGTGGCGCAGGAGGTGCTGTGGAAGCGGTTGCCACCTGCGCATACGTCTTCGCTGGCCCTGCCACCGGCGTGGATGGGGTCGCCATCACGGGGTCCCTTTAAGGGCTACACCCACCCCAAAGTCACAGGCCTTAATGGTCTTTATTGGCCTCTTATATAATGACTGAGCAGAGGAGCCCTTAATGAGGCACACCTCTCCCCTAGTTGGCAATTGGGGAGGGGCCTTGCTCCCTCTGCTCAGTTGTCTTAATTTTTTTTTTTTTTTTTTTAAATTAGGAAGAAAAGGGCTCTCAGAGAGAGAGGGGAGAAACAGAGTGTAACAGAGAAAGAGAGAGGGGGGTGGGAAGGGGGGGGGAGGGGGAACTGCGAGGGCAGGTCTCCCCTCGCAGCTGTGGGTGGGTGCAATCCCAGATGGCAAAACAAAAAGTCTTTGGGGTGGTCTTCAGGTGGGGGGAGAAGATGTCTTCACCTGGGGTAGCTGGAGCCACCAGGCACTCTTAACGATCCTTAATTGGGTGATTAATGAAAATCTTCAGCCTGGTAGCTCCAGCTATCCCAGGCTAGGCAATTGGGGGTGGGGGGGGGGTGGGGGGGGTTTCAATTGTGGGGGGGGCCTAGTTGTAAGCACGGCCCCCACGCACACTACCACACACACACACACACACCCCCCGCAATGTTCCGGCCCTCAGTGGTCTTCTTTCCTCCCCCCACCGATACAACAAAGTCTGTTTGGGGAAATGCACCCACACCCACCTGTAGAGTAGTTGAGTCTCCCTCCTTCCACACTGGATGGTTGTTTGTCTTTTCCCCCTCTCTCCAACTCTTTGCAGAATGTTAAAAGTTGTTCAAAGTTTTCTGTTCTCCTCCTCTCCCTCTGGGTAAAGTTGAAGGTGAAGCCCCTTTCTTCCTTCTCTTCCTGGGCTGGTCTCAGGGCTCTCCAGGCAGGAGCTCAAGTTGCAAGCTGCTCCACTCACTGCTCACAGCTCCAACTGAGCAGGACACGCCTCCACTGCTGCACAATTGGTCCTTGTGCATGAAACCCTTGTGCATGAAACTCTTTTGAGTTTATCTGTGAAAACATAAAACATTAAACGGTGCCACCCGACCTGGGTGACACTCCAGACATTTACAAGGCCCATTTTTTTTCCCCCTTTTTTGTGTTTTTTTTTTGTGTTTTTTCTTTTTTTTTTGTTTTTTTTTTGGGCACTAAAATCACAATTTTTCCCCAGTGCCCCCTATAAAAGGGAAGGGGACACTAAAAGCACCGGCAATTAAAACAAATTAACTTTAAAACGTAAAATCAAATTAAAATTTGGTTGCCGGGCGTGATGATGCACTCCAGTCCCTCCGGTGCCCACCTCTCGCGGAAGGCCGCGAGCGTACCGGTGGACACCGCGTGCTCCATCTCCAAGGACACCCTGGACCGGATGTAAGAGCGGAAGAGAGGCAGGCAGTCAGGTTGAACGACCCCCTCGACCGCCCGCTGCCTGGACCGGCTGATGGCACCCTTGGCCGTGCCCAGGAGCAGTCCTACGAGGAGGCCTTCGGACCTACCCGCTCCCCTCCGCACAGGGTGCCCAAAGATCAGGAGAGTGGGACTGAAGTGCAGCCAGAATTTCAGGAGCAGCCCCTTCAAATAATGGAACAGGGGCTGCAACCTTGTGCACTCAATAAAAACATGGAACACGGACTCCTCCAGACCGCAGAAATTGCAGGCGGCCTGGGAGTCCGTGAACCGGCTTAAAAATTTGTTGCACGGCACTGCTCCGTGCACCACCCTCCAGGCCAAGTCCCCGATGAATAGTGGGAGGACCCCTGCGTAGAGTGCCCTCCATCGGGGACCCCCGCCTCCTCCGGACGGCAAGATGGTGCGCCATGGCGTGTCCGGACGGCCGGCGAGGATGGCAAAGTTGAGGGTGTGCAGGAGCAGCCCGTACAGGAAACCCCTCCGCGCGGAACTGAAAGGCACGGAGGGGATTTCCCCGAGGCGGCTCAAGTTGTGAGGCGCCGGCCCCCGAGGGAGGTTCCGGGGTTTGGCGCCGATGAGGAATTCCGTCCGGACGGGGGTCAGTTCGGACGGGATCTCCCCACGTGCTTGAGCCTCCTCGATACACCTAACGGAGTCAGGGCCCAGAGCTGTTTTTAGCGACTCGATGGCATCGGCCGCGCGGCGGACGTTGGCAGAATTTAGGCGCCGCGCCAGCGTGACTGGCGCCATCCAGCCCGCTCCTCCGCCATCGAGCAGGTCCCTGACCCTGGTCACCTCACCAGCCACAGCCCTCTCTTCCGACCGCCACATGAAGCCTCGGCCGTGGAGGTACGGATTCCCGAGCAGCGGCTCCTGCAGGACGGCCGCCACTCCAGCCGGCGGAGAGCTGCGCTTGGTGGAGACTTTGTTCCAGACCCTGATGAGTTCCCTGTAAAAGACAGGCAGCTCCCGGAGGGCGGTCCTGGCACCCCCCAAGTTCACAAACAGGAGCTGCGTGTCATAATTGAGGTCGAGCTGCTGGCGGAAGAAATACCTCGCCAGAGCACACCACCTAGGAGGGGGCTCGACGTAAAGGTATCTCTGCAGGGTCTGAAGACGGAAAGTCGCGAGCCGGGCGCTGACGCACACCAACGACTGACCGCCCTCCTCAAGCGGGAGACTCAAGACCGCGACAGAGACCCAGTGCTTCCTGTTGTTCCAGAAGAAGTCCACCAGCTTCTTCTGTATCTTGGCGACAAACGCAGGGGGAGGGGTCAAAGTGACCAGCCGGTACCACAGCATTGCGGCCACCAGCTGGTTTATGACTAGCGCTCGACCCCTGTAGGACAGCACTCGGAGCAGTCCTGTCCAGCGCCCTAGGCGAGCGGCGACCTTGGCCTCCAGCTCCTGCCAGTTCGCCGGCCAGGCTTCCTCGTCGGGGCTAAGGTAGACTCCCAGATAGAGGAGATGGGTCGTGCTCCAGGCAAAAGGCCTGAGCTCCTCCGGCAGGGAGTCCACCCGCCACTGACCCACCAGGAGTCCGGAACATTTCTCCCAGTTGATCCTGGCGGAGGACGCGGCCGAGTAAATCTCCTGGCACTCACGCATCCTCCGCAGGTCAGCGGGATCCTCTACCGCGAGGAGCACGTCATCGGCGTAAGCCGAGAGGACGACCTCCACGCCCGGCCCTTGCAGAGCCAGTCCCGTCAACCTCGTCCGCAAGAGGCGCAGGAAAGGCTCCACGCAAACGGCGTATAACTGGCCGGACATGGGGCATCCCTGGCGCACCCCTCTCCTAAAGCGAAGGGGCGCCGTCAAGGACCCGTTAACCTTAATCAGACACTCCGCGGCGGCGTACAAAAGTCGGATCCGGGCGACGAAATGCGTCCCGAACCCGAAAGCGCGCAGAGTTCCGAGCAGATAGTCGTGATCCACCCTGTCGAACGCCTTCTCTTGGTCGAGGGATAGGAAGGCGACCGACAGACCAGCCTCCTGGGAACAATGGATGAGGTCCCGGACCAGATGGATGTTATCGTGGATCGTCCGGCCCGGGACCGTGTATGACTGGTCGGGGTGGATCATGTGGTCCAGCACGGCACCAAGGCGAGCAGACATCGCCCTGGCGAAGATTTTGTAGTCCGTGCTGAGGAGGGAGACCGGGCGCCAGTTCTTAAGGAGGCGGAGATCGCCCTTCTTAGGCAGCAGGACGATGACTGCCCTGCGCCAAGAGAGGGGCATCTCCCCGGTCGCCAGACTTTCCCCCAGGACCCGCGCGTAGTCGCTCCCCAGGACGTCCCAGAACGCCCTGTGGAACTCCACGGTCAGCCCGTCCAGCCCCGGGGATTTTCCCCTCGAGAGCCGGGCGAGGGCACCGGTCAGCTCCGCCAGGCTTAGCGGAGCTTCCAGATTTTCGGCGCCCTCCGGGCTGACCTTCAGCAGGTCCTCCCACAAAACTCTACGCGCTTCCTCGCTGGACGGATCCGGAGAGAACAGAGCCCCGTAATATTCACGGACCCTGTTGTTGACGCCCTCCGGATCCGAGACGAGAGAGCCGTCGTCGGCCAGCAGCGTCAAGAGCTGCTTACGGACACTCTGCCTTTTTTCCAGCGAGTAGAAGAAGGGGGAGCCGCGGTCCAGATCCCGCAGGAACCGGATCCGCGACCTCACGAACGCGCCTCGGGACCCGACGAGCTGCAGGTCCTTCAGCGCGGCCTTCTTCGCTTCGTACACCGTCCGCAGGGCCGGGTCCTGGACGACTTGACCGAGACGGGCTTCCAGGTCGAGCACCTCTTTTTCTAGGCGCCCGACTCTGGCCGCCCGCCTCTTGGTCGACCCCCTCGCGTACTCTTGACAGAAGACGCGGACGTGAGCCTTGCCCACGTCCCACCACAGCCTCAAGGAGGGGAAGCCCCCCTGCTTCCTTCTCCAGTCGGACCAGAATCGACGGAACGAGTCCTGGAACCGCACGTCCTCCAGCAGCCGGTTGTTAAAGTGCCAGTACGCGGACCCCGTCCTCGCGCGGAGCGAAGCGAGCTCCGCCCACACCAGGTGGTGGTCCGAACACGGCACCGGCCGCATGGAGGCCGCCGGGACGCAGGAAACGTACGCCCGAGACACGTAAAGGCGGTCGACTCTAGACCATCCAACTCCAGGCCTCACCCAAGTAAAGGCGCTGGAGTCGGGGTGGAGATTTCGCCAGACGTCCACCAAGTCGAAGGACCCGACCAGGTCCCTCAACTTCTCCATCGCCGTCATGCACTGCGGGGCACCGGAGCGGTCCCTCGCCTCGAGGGTGCAGTTAAAATCCCCCCCGAGGACAATGCAGTCGCCGACGTCGACGGAGCCAAGAAGAGCGGACACCTCTTCAAAGAAGCGCGTTTGCTGCGGGCCGGGATGAGGGGCGTACACGTTCACGAGATGGAGCGGCACGTCCCCCAGGCGAACCGTTACGTGCAGCAAGCGGC
Source organism: Pristiophorus japonicus (assembly GCF_044704955.1). Taxonomy (NCBI): domain Eukaryota; kingdom Metazoa; phylum Chordata; class Chondrichthyes; family Pristiophoridae; genus Pristiophorus; species Pristiophorus japonicus. The sequence goes on from NW_027251274.1 coordinate 49,028, forward strand.
CTGGCACGGGCTCCTCGACCCCCAAGATCTCCGGCTGAAAATGCGGGCCCAGCAAGATGGCCACCCCACTAGAAATGGCGGTGAGGTGGCTCATGCGGACCTCTCCTTGCCATTCCAGGAGCCACGTGGCTTCGTCTCCCGGAACGGTGTGGGTTTCTTGCAGGAAGCACACCGCATATTTCCCCTCCCGCAGGAGCGAAAAATTGTCAAATCTACGGCGTGCCCCTCTGCCGCCGTTGATGTTGAGGCTGGCTATGGTTATCTTCATGACAAAAGCATAGTGCAACCTCTACCTTAACCTATTGTGGGGGAGGGAGCGGAGTCTTTTGTTGAACTCCGCTCCCTCCGCAGCCCAGCGAGGAGTCCCTCGAGCTCGCGCAGCTCAAGGTGCTGCTCCTTTGTCAAGGGCCCGCCCGCGGCCAAGGTTTTAACGGCGGCGCGGACGGACCCCTTGATCAGCTCCGGCTCGGACCATTTTTCCAGGGCCAGTCGGGCTTGGTCGCGGCGACCCCGGCTCTGGGCCAAAAAGTCCCGGAGTTCCTTTGCAGGAACGAGGAGGGCCTCAGCGGCGGCCGCGAGCAGATCCACCGCCTCACTGGCGGTGGTCTCTAGGTCTTCACCCGCGTCCCCCACCGAGTCCCCGTCCTCCTCCGGGAGGTGGCCGCCAGCAGCCGGCCCATCGACCGCACAAGGTACGGCAAATGAACCGGCCGCTCCAACCGGCCCTGGCACTGCCCCGATCCCACCCCCAGGATCGTCGGCAGAGGAGTCCCCACTGGGCTCTTTTAAAAATGGTGCTGGGTCGGGAAATGACAGCGGAAGGGGTTCCCCCTCCGCCCCAGGAACCGGAGAACAAGGAGAGACCCGGCCATAGGAAATCCCCAGGCCCTCCAAGTGCTCCAGCTCCAAAGTAAGGGGCGAGGGTGGGTGTTCCTCCCCCTCCCCGCTGCCACCCCCCGGCCCAGCATCTACAGTGTCATAATTATTTATTTGTATTTCTGCCGGGTCGAGCGACTCCCGGGGGAAGTTGGGTAATAGCTGGGCGGGCTCAGGTTCGGCCTTTTCGGCCCCGCCCGCCTCGGTCCCCGGGACGCTCGACCCGGCGGCTACGCATTCTTCCACTGGCCCCACGCCCCCCACGACAGGCAGATCTTCCACGCCCTCCCCAGGAGGCAGCGGCTGGGCAGCCTCGACTGCCTCACCCTCCCCGGGGAAAGACTCCTCGCGCCTGCAGCGCAATTTGGGGGCGCTGGTGGGGGACGCGGGACACGCGGCGGGCACCGCCTCCTCCGCGGAGGGATGTTGTTCCCCCTCCGCCTCATTGGGGCGGTGCCTCTTTTTGTTCCTGGGGGCGCGCGGAGTCAGGGAGACCTCCATGTCTGCCGAGGCCTCCCGCTCCGCCCCCCCCTTTTCCTTTTCTTGCCCGCGCCTGGGCCCCTCTGTGGTGGTATTCAAGGGCCCGGGCACGGGCTCGGGGCACCCCGCGCTCGCCGGTGACTGGATTGGGCTGAGCGCGGTGGTCAGACTTTCCGGCGCACCGAGGGGACCCGCCTCTAGATGTTTCTCCTTCTTCCGCGCCTTCTTTCCGCTCGGACGCTCTCCCTCCCCCCCGCCGGAGGCCCTGAAAACAAAGGCCTCCGACGATGCCCGCGCACCCATGGCTCCCGGCACGCGGACGCAACTAGGGGGAGGGGTGGCGGCAGCGCCAGCCTTGGCCGCCTTCGGTGGTTTGGCGGCCTTGGAGGCGGGGCAGTTCTTACGAACATGCCCCACCTCCCTGCAGGCATGGCACCGCACGCCGTCCGACGTCCAGAAGACGCGGTAGGCAGTCCCCTCGTGCACCACATTAAAGTGCCCTTCTGTCACGTCCTCCCGCGCCAGCCGGACAAAGAGCTGGCGGCGGAAGGAGAACACGTGGCGCAGGCTGTTCTCCCTGAGGCCGAGCGGTATGGGGTTGATCCCTGACCTTACCTCCCCCAGTTGTTGTAGGTGAGGGAGGAGGAGCCCAGCGGGAACAAAGGGCGGGACGTTCGACACGATGACCCCCTGCGCGGTGGCCTCGAGAGGGTCCACCGGCAGGAACGTCCCGCCCACCGTGAGCCCCTTTTCAAGGGCCAGGGACACCGCCCGCTCCGACCCCAGGAAGAAAACAGCCTTCCCAGACATCTTGGAGGCTGCGACAATGGCCGAGGGGCCGACTACCCCAGCCATCGCCCGCACGCACTCCTCGATGCTCATTGTGGGGTGAGTGTAGCTCTTGACCCCGTGTTTTTTAGTTATTAGTCTGAAAGGTGGCAGGGCAGCGGCTGGCGCAGGAGGTGCCGTGGATGTGGACACCGCCTGCGCATACGACCTTGCTGGCCCTGCCACCGGCGTGGATGGGGTCGCCATCACGGGGTCCCTTTAAGGGCTACACCCACCCCAAAGTCACAGGCCTTAATGGTCTTTATTAGGCCTCTTGTAGATTGACTGAGCAGAGGAGCCCTTAATGAGGTACCTCTCCCCTAGTTGGCAATTGGGGAGGGGCCTTGCTCCCTCTGCTCAGTTGTCTTAAATGTTTTTTTTTTAAATTAAATTTGGAAGAAAGAGGCTCTCAGAGAGAGAGGGGAGAAACAGAGTAACAGAGAAAGAGAGAGGGGGGGTGGGAAGGGGGGGACTGCGAGGGCAGGTCTCCCCTCGCAGCTGTGGGTGGGTGCACTCCCCAGATGGCAAAACACAAAAGTCTTTGGTGTGGTCTTCAGGTGGGGGGAGAAGATGTCTTCACCTGGGGTAGCTGGAGCCACCAGGCACTCCCAACGATCTTTAATTGGGTGATTGATGACAATCTTCAGCCTGGTAGCTCCAGCTATCCCAGGCTAGGCAAATGTGGGGGGGGTGGGGGGGGTTCCAATTGTGGGGGGGGCCCAGTTGTAAGCACGGCCCCCACGCACACTACCACACACACACACACACACCCCCCGCGATGTTCCGGCCCTCAGTGGTCTTCTTTCCTCCCCCCTCCGATACAACAAAGTCTGTTTGGGGAAATGCACCCACACCCACCTGTAGAATTGTAGAGTCTCCCTCCTTCCACACTGGTTGGTTGTTGTGGTTTTTCCCCCTCTCTCCAACTCTTTGCAGAAATGGAAAAAGATGTTTAAAGTTTTCTGTTCTTTCCTCCTCTCCCTCTGGATAAAAGTTGAAGGTGAAGCCCCTTCCTTCCTTCTCTTCCTGGGCTGGTCTCAGGGCTCTCCAGGCAGGAGCTCAAGTTGCAAGCTGCTCCACTCACTGCTCACAGCTCCAACTGAGCAGGACACGCCTCCACTGCTGCACAATTGGTCCTTGTGCATGAAACCCTTGTGCATGAAACTCTTTTGAGTTAAACTGCAAAAACATAAAACATGTATCCGTGCCACCCGACCTGGATGACACACACAAGACATTTACAAGGCCCCTTTTTTATTTATTTTTTTTTGTGGTTTTTTTTTTTTGGGGCACTAAAATCAAATTTTTTCCTTTTTCCAGTGCCCCCTATAAAAGGAGAGGGGGACACTAAAAACACCGGCAATTAAAACAAATTAAACTTTAAAACGTAAAATCAAATTAAAATTTGGTTGCCGGGCGTGATGATGCACTCCAGTCCCTCCGGTGCCCACCTCTCGCGGAAGGCCGCGAGCGTACCGGTGGACACCGCGTGCTCCATCTCCAAGGACACCCTGGATCGGATGTAAGAGCGGAAGAGAGGCAGGCAGTCAGGTTGAACGACCCCCTCGACCGCCCGCTGCCTGGACCGGCTGATGGCACCCTTGGCCGTGCCCAGGAGCAGTCCTACGAGGAGGCCCTCGGACCTACCCGCTCCCCTCCGCACAGGGTGCCCAAAGATCAGGAGAGTGGGACTGAAGTGCAGCCAGAATTTCAGGAGCAGCCCCTTCAAATAGTGGAACAGGGGCTGCAACCTTGTGCATTCAATAAAAACATGGAACACGGACTCCTCCAGACCGCAGAAATTGCAGGCGGCCTGGGAGTCCGTGAACCGGCTTAAAAATTTGTTGCACGGCACTGCTCCGTGCACCACCCTCCAGGCCAAGTCCCCGATGAATAGTGGGAGGACCCCTGCGTAGAGTGCCCTCCATCGGGGACCCCCGCCTCCTCCGGACGGCAAGATGGTGCGCCATGGCGTGTCCGGACGGCCGGCGAGGATGGCAAAGTTGAGGGTGTGCAGGAGCAGCCCGTACAGGAAACCCCTCCGCGCGGAACTGAAAGGCACGGAGGGGATTTCCCCGAGGCGGCTCAAGTTGTGAGGCGCCGGCCCCCGAGGGAGGTTCCGGGGTTTGGCGCCGATGAGGAATTCCGTCCGGACGGGGGTCAGTTCGGACGGGATCTCCCCACGTGCTTGAGCCTCCTCGATACACCTAACGGAGTCAGGGCCCAGAGCTGTTTTTAGCGACTCGATGGCATCGGCCGCGCGGCGGACGTTGGCAGAATTTAGGCGCCGCGCCAGCGTGACTGGCGCCATCCAGCCCGCTCCTCCGCCATCGAGCAGGTCCCTGACCCTGGTCACCTCACCAGCCACAGCCCTCTCTTCCGACCGCCACATGAAGCCTCGGCCGTGGAGGTACGGATTCCCGAGCAGCGGTTCCTGCAGGACGGCCGCCACTCCAGCCGGCGGAGAGCTGCGCTTGGTGGAGACTTTGTTCCAGACCCTGATGAGTTCCCTGTAAAAGACAGGCAGCTCCCGGAGGGCGGTCCTGGCACCCCCCAAGTTCACAAACAGGAGCTGCGTGTCATAATTGAGGTCGAGCTGCTGGCGGAAGAAATACCTCGCCAGAGCACACCACCTAGGAGGGGGCTCGACGTAAAGGTATCTCTGCAGGGTCTGAAGACGGAAAGTCGCGAGCTGGGCGCTGACGCACACCAACGACTGACCGCCCTCCTCAAGCGGGAGACTCAAGACCGCGACAGAGACCCAGTGCTTCCTGTTGTTCCAGAAGAAGTCCACCAGCTTCTTCTGTATCTTGGCGACAAACGCAGGGGGAGGGGTCAAAGTGACCAGCCGGTACCACAGCATTGCGGCCACCAGCTGGTTTATGACTAGCGCTCGACCCCTGTAGGACAGCACTCGGAGCAGTCCTGTCCAGCGCCCTAGGCGAGCGGCGACCTTGGCCTCCAGCTCCTGCCAGTTCGCCGGCCAGGCTTCCTCGTCGGGGCTAAGGTAGACTCCCAGATAGAGGAGATGGGTCGTGCTCCAGGCAAAAGGCCTGAGCTCCTCCGGCAGGGAGTCCACCCGCCACTGACCCACCAGGAGTCCGGAACATTTCTCCCAGTTGATCCTGGCGGAGGACGCGGCCGAGTAAATCTCCTGGCACTCACGCATCCTCCGCAGGTCAGCGGGATCCTCTATCGCGAGGAGCACGTCATCGGCGTAAGCCGAGAGGACGACCTCCACGCCCGGCCCTTGCAGAGCCAGTCCCGTCAACCTCGTCCGCAAGAGGCGCAGGAAAGGCTCCACGCAAACGGCGTATAACTGGCCGGACATGGGGCATCCCTGGCGCACCCCTCTCCTAAAGCGAAGGGGCGCCGTCAAGGACCCGTTAACCTTAATCAGACACTCCGCGGCGGCGTACAAAAGTCGGATCCGGGCGACGAAATGCGTCCCGAACCCGAAAGCGCGCAGAGTTCCGAGCAGATAGTCGTGATCCACCCTGTCGAACGCCTTCTCTTGGTCGAGGGATAGGAAGGCGACCGACAGACCAGCCTCCTGGGAGCAATGGATGAGGTCCCGGACCAGATGGATGTTGTCGTGGATTGTCCGGCCCGGGACCGTGTATGACTGGTCGGGGTGGATCATGTGGTCCAGCACGGCACCAAGGCGAGCAGACATCGCCCTGGCGAAGATTTTGTAGTCCGTGCTGAGGAGGGAGACCGGGCGCCAGTTCTTAAGGAGGCGGAGATCGCCCTTCTTAGGCAGCAGGACGATGACTGCCCTGCGCCAAGAGAGGGGCATCTCCCCGGTCGCCAGACTTTCCCCCAGGACCCGCGCGTAGTCGCCCCCCAGGACGTCCCAGAACGCCCTGTGGAACTCCACGGTCAGCCCGTCCAGCCCCGGGGATTTTCCCCTCGAGAGCCGGGCGAGGGCACCGGTCAGCTCCGCCAGGCTTAGCGGAGCTTCCAGATTTTCGGCGCCCTCCGGGCTGACCTTCGGCAGGTCCTCCCACAAAACTCTACGCGCTTCCTCGCTGGACGGATCCGGAGAGAACAGAGCCCCGTAATATTCACGGACCCTGTTGTTGACGCCCTCCGGATCCGAGACGAGAGAGCCGTCGTCGGCCAGCAGCGTCAAGAGCTGCTTACGGACACTCTGCCTTTTTTCCAGCGAGTAGAAGAAGGGGGAGCCGCGGTCCAGATCCCGCAGGAACCGGATCCGCGACCTCACGAACGCGCCTCGGGACCCGACGAGCTGCAGGTCCTTCAGCGCGGCCTTCTTCGCTTCGTACACCGTCCGCAGGGCCGGGTCCTGGACGACTTGACCGAGACGGGCTTCCAGGTCGAGCACCTCTTTTTCTAGGCGCCCGACTCTGGCCGCCCGCCTCTTGGTCGACCCCCTCGCGTACTCTTGACAGAAGACGCGGACGTGAGCCTTGCCCACGTCCCACCATAGCCTCAAGGAGGGGAAGCCCCCCTGCTTCCTTCTCCAGTCGGACCAGAATCGACGGAACGAGTCCTGGAACCGCACGTCCTCCAGCAGCCGGTTGTTAAAGTGCCAGTACGCGGACCCCGTCCTCGCGCGGAGCGAAGCGAGCTCCGCCCACACCAGGTGGTGGTCCGAACACGGCACCGGCCGCATGGAGGCCGCCGGGACGCAGGAAACGTACGCCCGAGACACGTAAAGGCGGTCGACTCTAGACCATCCAACTCCAGGCCTCACCCAAGTAAAGGCGCTGGAGTCGGGGTGGAGATTTCGCCAGACGTCCACCAAGTCGAAGGACCCGACCAGGTCCCTCAACTTCTCCATCGCCGTCATGCACTGCGGGGCACCGGAGCGGTCCCTCGCCTCGAGGGTGCAGTTAAAATCCCCCCCGAGGACAATGCAGTCGCCGACGTCGACGGAGCCAAGAAGAGCGGAC
>NW_027251275.1:2500-56042 GCF_044704955.1 Pristiophorus japonicus
CACTAAAAGCTTCCCAAAAATTGATAATCAAGTGGCTATTTGTGGGGAGGGGGTTGGGGGTGGGACTTAAAACAATCATCATCACTGTCACTAGAGGAAAAAGTACTAGGCAAACTAATGGGACCAAAGGTGGACAAGTCCCCTGGACCTAATGGCATGCATCCTAGGGTCTTAAAAGAGGTGGCTGCAGAGATATTGGTTGCAATCTATCAAAATTCCCTGGATTCTGGAGCGGTCCCAGAGGACTGGAAAACCGCAAATATAACACCCCTATTTAAAAAAAGGAGGGAGACAGAAAGCAGGAAACTATAGACCAGTTAGCCTAATATCTGTCTTTGGGAAAATGCTGGAGTCCATCAATAAGGAAGCAGTAGCAGGACATTTAGAAAATCATAATATAGTCAAGCAGAGTCAGCATGGTTTAATGAAAGGGAAATCATATTTGACAAATTTTCTGGAGTTCTTTGAGGATGTAACGAGCAGGGTGGATAAGGGGGAACCAGTGGATGTCGTGCATTTGGATTTCCAGAAATCATTCAATAAGGTGCCACATAAAAAGATTACTGCACAAGATAAGAGCTCACAGGGTTGGGGGTAATATATTAGCGTGGATAGAGGATTAGCTAACTAACAGAAAAGAGAGTCGGGATAAATGGGTCATTTTCAGGTTGGCAATCAGTAATTAGTGGGGGTGTCACAGGGATCAGTGCTGGGGCCTCAACTATTTACAATTTAAATTAATGACTTGGATGAAGGGACTGAGTGTAATGTAGCCAAATTTGCTGATGATACAAAGGTAGGTGGGAAAGCAAGTTGTGAGGAGGATGCAAAGAATCTACAAAGGGATAGACAGGCTCAGTGAGTGGGCCAAAATTTGGCAGGTGGAGTATAATTTGGGAAAATGTCAGGTTATCCATTTTGGGAGCAAAAAAAAAGCAAGTGATTATTTAAATGGAGAGAAATTACAAAATGCTGAGGTACAGAGGGATCTGGGGATCCTTGTACATGAAACATGCAGGTACAGCAAGTAATTAGGAAGTGAAATGGAATGGTGGTCTCTATTGTAAGGGGGATGGAGTTTAAAAGTAGGTTAAGTAGAAGTTGGTAAGACCACACCTGGAGTACTGCATATAATTTTGGTCTCCTTATTTAAGGCAGGATATATCTGCATTGGAGGCAGTTCAGAAAAGGTTCATGAGGTTGATTCCTGAGATGAAGGGATTGTCATATGCAGGTTGGGCCTATAATAATGGAGTTTAGAAGACAGAGAGGTGATCTTATGAAAACGTTTATGATTCTGAGGGGGCTTGACAAGGTAGATGCAGAGAGGATGTTTCCCCTCGTGGGGGAATTTAGAATAGTTTCAGAATAAGGGGTCGCCCATTTAAAATGGAAATGAGGAGGAATTTCTTCTCTGAGGGTTGTGAATCTTTGGAATTCTCTACCCCAGAGAGCTGTGGAGGCTGGGTCATTGAATATATGTAACGTGGAGATAGACAGATTTTTGAACATTAAGGGAGTTAAGGTTTATGGGGAGCGGGTGGGGAAGTGGAGTTGAGGATCAGCTCAGCCATGATCTTATTGAATGGTGGAGCAGACTCCTGCCCCAATTTCTTATGTTCTTTTGTAGGATACATTTTGACATCAAGAAAGGCAAGCTTTGCAAGAAGCAATGTCAAATTAATTAAAAATAAAAATATTTCAGCATAACTATTAGTTGATTCTTACCTGATTTTACCTTTGGATGTTATGTCAACTCGCACAGGTTCAAAGCGGTAGGCTGCCGATACTACTTCCACCACATATGAACCAGAGGGAACGTCATTTACTGTGAAAGTTCCATCCGTTCTATAAAGTGAAATATATAGTCTGAAATACTTCAGAAAATCAATTTGTTGAATAGTACACTAGATTTTTGTATCAAGGATGTCCAGTAACACAAAATAAAGCACTGCAGACAGAAATAAAAAAGTGGGCAAAATAAAGTTGAAAAAGATCAAGTGTACTGGTACACTCAGTGCTCAACACACCTAATCACTATAGAACCCAAGGTGGAGATAGACAGATTTTTAAATGTTAAGGGAGTCAAAGGTTATGGGGAGTGGAATGAGACATTCAAGCTCTGAAGGTGGTGAAGAGAAGACTGAGGAGATCAATAGTAGTTCTAAAAGACTGCGTTATGAAGAAAGACTGGAGAAATTCAGGCTTTTCAACCTTGAAAGGAAGCAACTGAAATGAGACCTCAGAGCTATCCAATAATAAATGGTAAATACAGATCACTACTTCCAATTAAATAGTGACAATTGGGGAAGAAAACAAGTTTGAACTAGAAAAAGGCAAAATTCTACATGTAAGGTGTGATCATCACGTGAAATTGACCTTGAGGAAGGGTAGTGGAGGCAAAAATCCTGGAATCAATTAAGAAATAGCTGGATGCTATGAAGGGGGTGAAGGACTAGAGGTTATTTTTGGGTGAATGTGTTAAGAATAACCATACTCTTCCCTATCTATCATGTAACCTTAGGCTATTGTGAATTTGGTCTTTGAAACTCCCATAATCATTTCAAGCCACCTTTCCATTTTGCCGAGGATTCTGAATTTCACGTAAACACAAACTGTAACCCATTACTTGTTAATACTTCAGGAATATTTCAACCAGATCCCTTCACTTCTAGATTAAACTAATCCTTCACGATAGTTTTCAGTCAAGAATTGACCATAAACAAAATCAAAACTAAAATATTCATATCACAAAAAAATACATAATTTCAGTTTTCCCCCAAGCACTTATTGTCTATAATACAGCCCAGCAAGAAGCAGACAGATAAATGTCAAACGATGATGCCAGATTACACATGGATTTTCCCCTCCATCCCAACAAGGAGGCACCTGGAGCCTACTTGACACATGGAATTAAAAACACTCAGTAGTGCTCCAGAAAATAACATTGTTTCCACCTGTAAGAATTGTCAACTGACATAACCAAATAACTGAATTTATTATTTACACACATTTATCTCAAAGTCAAAACAATATTTCTCTCATCTTCCTCCAAACAATTAAATTACTTAAAGCACACAAGGTAATAAAAATCTAAGAAATGTTTTCATGCAGGGTTATCAGAACATGGAATACTTTATCGCAAGTGGCTAGAGATAGAAACTTAAATAGTTGATTAAGTACAATATTTGAAAAATAATATAAAAGGGTAGAGAAAAGACAGAGAAATGGGAGAAAACGCTCAGCTCCAGCTTAAGAGTTAACACTAACACAATTGGCCAAATAGCATAGTTTTATGCTATAATTTCCGTAAGATAATTTATGTATCAGAAACACCTTTCCCAATTTTAGGCTCACAATCACTTAAAATAAAGCAAATCCACTGCAACTAAAGTATAAGCATGATGCCCTACAAAATAAACAGTCTCTCTGGATGGCTCGATAAGTAATTCCACCATCTGGTGGAGTAGTCATACAGACTAGGCAGGTCCCAAATTCAATCTTTGGTCTGAGTGGATGAGTGGCTGAACTCAACTGGGACAGCAGTGCCATTGGACGAAGGAGGGGAAAATCTGTCATGCCAGCAATCCAGATCACAGGCCACTTCTGTAAAGTGTATCGGTGTTGGCATCAGATGAGAAATAGGTACAACTGACAGTCCCAACACACTGAAGCCTGCTAACACTTTATAAGAATGGTCACGAGGTAGCCGGCAGCTGCCAGCACCAGTGGAAATGTATAGCAGCGAGGATTAACATCCTCGTAAGATGAATGAGCAGTTTTACAAGTAGTTCATCTCTTTAACCGATTGTAAAAGATCTGACCTACACTTGTCCTGATTTCCACAGCTCTATCCATTGCATAACAAACTTTCAATGCTGTTATGTTTGCCAGTGACAGTACTTCAAAAAGTATTTCACCCGAGTCCAGAGATTCTAAGCTGACACTCCAGTGCATTACTGAAGGAGTGTTTGCTGGAGGTACCGTCTTTCGGATGAGACGTTAAATCAAGGCCCCTCTGCTCTCTCGAGTGGATGTAAAAGATCCTATGGCACTATTTCGAAGAACGAGAGAGTAATCCCTGGGTGCCCTGGCTAATATTTACCCCTCAATCAACATCACTGAAACGGATCATCGGGTCATTAACACATTGCTGTTTGTGAGAGCTTGCTGTGCGCAAATTGGCTGCCACTTTTCCCACATTACAACAGTGACCTCACTCCAAAAAGTACTTCATTGGCTGTGTGGAACTTTGGGACATTTTGAGGTCTTAAAAGCAGTATATAAATGCAAGTCTTGTATGTTTCATGGGGGAGATGAAAGGCGCTGCATAAACCCCAGTCAGTTCCTCCTCCACCATCACCACTTCTCCCCACTACTTGTGCCAAGTGTTAAAAGGACTGCGCCGGCAACCCGCCCACCTCTCGGCGGCGGCGACGACGAGGCTTTGGGGCCCAACTCTCCGGAGAGCGGGCCGGGCTGTCAGCAACGAGCCGCGGTGCGGGGCCTGGGCCTCCCTGTCCTTACTTGAAGAAGCCGACGTGCTCCTCTCCCTCCACCAGCACCCGGGCCGTGTGGATCCAGTCCTGCGGTTTGACGCCGGGCACCACCGCCCGCCCTTCAATCTTGAACCTTTCCCCGCTGGCGCCCTCGGCCTCGGAGCCGGCGCACAGCCTGACCGCCGACCAGTGCACCGCCAGCAGCAGACAAGCGAGCCGGCAGCGACGGGGAAAGCCGCTGTCACCACCGCCAGCCGCCGCCATCATCTTCCTCTGGGTGAGGCGCAGCCGCACTCTCACCCCTCACCTCTCCCCCACCCCCCCCTCCTCTGACCCCGCCCGCACCCAGCTCCTGTCAATCAGCAGCTCCAACTCACAGCTTTCCATGTGCATGCAAATATCTGTCGTCTTTCAATAGATGCAACCACCCTTAAAACAAAGAAAACGCAGCTTCAAATCAAAACAGGAAATACACAGCAGCGCATCGCGGTTGTCGTACCCACAGAAAAGTACATTTATCTTGCTTTCCAAATGACACTTGATTTACTGGTCAATTTCAGGATGTTTTTATTTTGTTCACAATTCCATCATTGGCCCTTTTTAATATCTCACATTTAAGTGTCACTTCAAATAGTGGTGTTGATACCTCTACCAAAATAAAACAATTCTGATGTTTGTAGGTAGTTAATAAAATATTTATCTTTATGGCAGTAGACTGTCAATATGAATTCTTATCTTCTTAGGCAGTCCCTCGAATCAAGGATGACTTGCTTCCACGCCAAAAAGGGATGAGTTCACAGGTGTTTCAATGAAGGACCTGATATTCCAGGTCCAGAACTACATGTTGAAGGGTGGAAGATGCCTGTGCGTGGATTTTTTTAACATGTGGTGGCCTCTGCACACCAACCACCACACGGGCTCGACAGAGCTAGGTCTTGGTTTAGTGGCAAGGATTAACCAAGATGACTGGAGATCAGCTCAGCTGCACGGACTTAGTGCGCACACATATAGCAGTACGGGCTGGCCCGTGCTGCCCCTGGGCCCTCGCCTCTTCTGGGCCCCGATCACTTCGCTCTGCAATCTTTCGCCGCTCCTTCGCCCCTCCTCCTGTACCTACCCACACTCCAATCAGCAATCTGGATTCTGGTGACGTCCAATCCAGTCGTCCTCTTCTCAGCCGTCACCCTCCCGGACTGGCTCACGCTGTATCTTGCAGTGGCATACCGCCACACTGCTCCAGGGCCACTGCACGCCGCTCCTTTTATGGCTCTGGCCTGACACTGATGGTCTATCGCAGGTCGGGGTTGCACGCTATCAGATGTGTCGGTGTAATGGTAATGTTACCAGAGGTATGATCAATCTGGAGTAATGGTTTGCAGTTCAAATCCCAATTTGGGCTCTTATAAACTGAATGTGAATTACAAAAATGTGGAACAGCAGTGTGACAAAAGAATTAGCCACTTAGGTCGATATGTATTATATAAATATTTTGATAGAGCAGAGACATTTAGGAAACCACAAGGTAGTCCTGTCTCACCAACTTTATTGAATTTTTTGAAGTTACAAAGTTAGTGACTGAGAGAAATCGGATTAATATTGTGAATCTGGATTTTCAAAAACATTAAGTAATTATAAACTCTAAATTACACCTCTTTTTCCTACTCAGTCTTAAATGTACAGCTCTGTATGGTGTAAACATGCTTATAATTGCCCCTGTCCAAAGCATCATGTTGGCATTTGTCTAAATTAAAAGACATTACCAGACTTGGGCTCATTGCTCCATTGTGTCCAAATCTGACAGTAACCTATTTTTCTCAACTAATCACCACAGAAATCTTTGAATCATCTGCAAACCTGTGGATCACTCCTCAAGTCCAGATACGCAATATTAACTCTCCAATGGCTGGAGACATACCTAGCACAAAGGAAGATGGTTGTGGTGGCTGGATGTTAATCATCACAGCCCCGGGACATCACTGCAGGCATTCCTCAGAGCAATGTCCTAGGTCCAACCATTTTCAGCTGCTTCATCAATGACCTTCCCTCCATCATAAGGTCAGAAGTGGGGATGTTCGCTGATGACTGCACAGTGCCATTCGCAACTCCTCAGATAATGAAGCAGTCCATGCCCGCATGCAGCAAGGTAGAATGATATTCAAGCTTGGGCTGATAAGTGGCAAGTAACATTCATGCCACAAAAGTGCCAGGTAATGACCCTCTACAACAAGCAAGAGTCTAACTGTTGTAAATGGCTGTCTTGCTCTTTTCACTTCATTGCTTTTAATGTCAAATTACCCACACACACTCAGTTGTAGTAAAGGATGGAGTTTTATTTATTTAAACATTCAAGTATGAAAGTTACTGAGAACACTTCACAAAGGCAGCTTGTTTCGATTTCTGTGGCTGCTTGAGACACACACCTTCCGAATGTCCAGTGTCTCTACAGTCCATAAGAGTCTCGTGTGTGTGTGTGTGTCTTATCTTTATACTGAAAAAGCCTTTGAACTCTTATTCTTTGCATTTAGACAATCATGACTAACTGTTTTCTGAATCATTTAACATACAGACTATTAGTCCCACCGTAACAAGGTACTCAAATACTTAACATTGCTTGTTTAACCTACAGATGTCATTAAATAGTAACAAAGGTACAATCAAATATTTAACATACAGACAATGAACAGTTACTCATCTCAATGATTGGAAGGCACCACATTGTCTAATGGTCTCTTTTCGATCCAAACTTCAGACCGCTGCTGAAGCAACGAGTTCAGAAATGCGGGATTGTGCTCCCACACTAACCATCACCCCTTGACATTCAACGGCATTACCATCGCCGATTCCCCCACCATTAACAACCTGGGGGTCATCATTGACCAGAAACTTAACTGGACCAACCACAAATACTGTGGCAACAAGCAATACGAGGTCAGAGGCTGGGTATTCTGCAACGAGTGTCTCACTTCCTGACTCCCCAAAGTCTTTCCACCATTAACAAGGCACAAGTCAGGAGTGTGATGGGATAGTCTCCACTTGCCTGGATGAGTGCAGCTCCAACAACACAAGAAGCTCGACACTATCCAGGACAAAGCAGCCCGCTTGACTGGCACTCCATCCACCACCTTAAACATTCAGTCCCTCCACCACCGGCGTACCATGGCTGTAGTGTGTACCATCTACAAGATGCACTGCAGCAACTCTCCAAGGCTTCTTCGGCAGCATCTCTCAAACCCAAGACCTCTACCACCTAGAAGGACAAGGGCAGCAGGCACATGGGAATGCCACCACCTCCAAGTTGCCCTCCAAGACACACACCATCCTGACTTGGAAGTATATCACTGGTCTTTCATCATCGCTGGGTCAAAATCCTGGAACTCCCTAACAGCACTGAGTGTACCTTCACTACAAGGACTGCAATGGTTCAAGGTGGCAGCTTAGTTTACCTTCTCAAGGGCAATTAGGGATGCCCACATCCCATGAACGAAGAATTAAAAAAAATTCTTCATCCAAACTGTTAATGAAAATGGTGAAAAGCAATGGCCCTGACGCGACTGCACAGCTCCCTGGGCAGAGCTGCTACCTTCTTTCTATAAGAATGTAATCAATTCTTTATCCAAACTAATATCTGCTTGCTGATTCCACAAGATGCAACCTAACTTAGCAGCCCTATGGAGGCTGTTGCAAAATGGAAATAGGCTACTTGGATGCAGAGCTAGTATAATTAAATATAAAACTAAAAGTATGATCCTTACAGTGTACAAGACCTTGGTCTGCTCATGTTTTGAATATGGTGTCCCCTCACAGGCTGGAGGCCCCGGAAAAGATTCAGAGGGAGGTTTCTTAATTAATAGTCGAAGGGCCCTTATTTATCAGGATAGGTTTAGAGGGCTGGGACTTTTTATCTTGGGAAATATAAACTTCAATGGGATATAATGGAGGTCTTCAAAAGTACAAAGTTAAAATTCTATTTACATAGAATTATAGTGCACAGAAGGAGGCAATTCAGCCATTGAGCTCTGCTGGCTCTCAAAGCTAGTTCCACAGCCCTACTCTTTTCCCAAAGCCATGCAATTTTTCCCTTTTTAAGCATTTATCCAATTCCTTTTTGAAAGTTACTATTGAAACTTTCAGGTGATGTATTCCAGATTATAACTTGTTTAGTAAAAACAATGTTTCATTTCCCCCTGGCTCAAATTTGTGTCTTCCAGTTGCTGACACTCCTGCCCTATCAAAACTCCTCATAATTTTGAGCACTTCTATTAAATCTCCCCATAACCTTCTTTGCTCCAGGAACAATCCCAGCTTCTCTAGTCTCTCTACATAACTGAAGTCCGTCCTGCCTGGTACTATGCTGGTCCCTGTACATTTCCTCTCCAAGGCCTTGACATCCTTTCTAAAGTATGGTGCCCTGAACTGGACACAATACTCTAGCTGAGGTCTCACCAGTGATTTATAAAGGTTTACCATAACTTTCTTGCATTTATACTCTATGCCTATAATCATCATCATAGGCAGTCCCTCGAACCGAGGATGACTTGCTTCCACATCAAAAAGTTCACAGGTGTTTCAATGAAGGACCTAAAATTCCAGGTCTGAACTAAATCTTGAAGGGTGGAAGATGCCTGTGCTTGGATTTTAAAAAAAAACGTGTGGTGACCGTTGCACACCAGCCACCACACGGGCTTGACAGAGCTTGGTCTTGACCCAATAGCAAAGATTAACCAAGGTGACTGGAGACCAGCTCTGCTGCACAGACCGAGCGCGCACACATATCGCAGTGTGGGCTGTCCTATGCTGCCCCTGGGCCCTCGCCTCTTCTGGGCCCCGAACTCACACCGCTCCTGATCACGTCCCTCTACAATCTCTCACCGCTCCTGCTCATACTCCAATCACAACCCTGGACCTTGATGATGTCCCTTTTCGCTGCCGTTGCTCTCCTGCTCCAGCAAGTGTTGCTCCTTGCAGTGGTATGCTGCCACGCTGCTCCCTCCACTCCCCAGCCTGCTCTGATGGTGCTCGCAGGCCGGGGGCCGCTCAGTCCGCTGGGTTAGGCTGCCATGCTACTCCTTCCGCTCCCCGGCCTGCTCCTATAATAATAAACCTAAGGCTTTATTAACAGCCTTATCAACTTGTCCTGCCACCTTCAAAGAGTTGTGCATTGTGAATCCGCAGGTCATGTAACCATGTTAAAATTTCACCATTTACTTTATACTACCTCGCCTCAGCTTTCCTTCCAAAATGTATCTCCTCACATTGCTCTGCGTTAAATTTCATCTGCTTTGTATCTGCCCATTTCACCAGTCTATTTCTTCCAGAATCCCCTCCTCACTGTTTATTACATTTCCAAACTTTGTGTCATCCACAAACTTTGAAATTATGCCTCCCCCTGCCATCTGTCCATAACCAAAGCCCCCTAACCTACATGGGAAGTTTACTTGAGATACAGATAGATGGGCAAGAACTAAGTAGCATCAGTACAAGTTAGGAAAGTAGAGTTAGGTTACATCAGAAATAGGAGCAGGAGCAGGCCATTTGGCCCCTTGAGCCTGCTCCGCCATTTAATAAGATCATGGCTGATCTGATCATGGACTCAGCTCCACTTCCCTGCCTGCTCCCCATAACCCTTTATTCCCTTATCACTCAAAAATCTATCTCCGCCTTAAATATATTCAATAACCCAGCCTCCACAGCTCTCTGGGGCAGAGAATTCCATAGATTTACAACCCTCAGAAGACATTTCTCCTCATCTCAATTTTAAATGAGCGGTCCCCTTATTCTAAGACTATGTCCCCTAGTTTTAGTTCCCTTATGAGCAGAAATATCCTCTCTGCATCCACCTTGTCGCGCTCCCTCACTATCTTTTATAAGTTTCAAGAATATCACCTCTCATTCTTCTGAACGCCAATGTGTATAGGCCTAACCTACTCAACCTATCCTCATAAGTCAACCCCCTCATCTCCGGAATTAACCTAGTGGTGAACCTTCTCTGAACAGCCTCCAATGCAAGTATATACTTCCTTAAATATGAGACCAAAATTGCATGCAGTACTCCAGGTGTGGCCTCACCAATACCCTGTACAGTTGTAGCAGGACTTCTCTGCTTTTATACTCTATCCCCCAAGCAATAAAGCCAACATTCTATTTGCCTTAGATGCCAGGAAGTTCCCTTTGCTGTCATCTACTTCTGAAACAAGTTGTTAGTATTTTTGCAAGTGTGGATTCACTGCTAGTTTTCAAAAGGTAGCTGGATGAGTTCTTGCTAGTGGAAGACACTTCGTTTACAGACACTTTGTCTACAAGAACATTGGTATCAGTCACTGTGATCGCCTGGAGCTTGCTTGATCGTCTGAGGATTACCATTATTTTGGTTGGTTATCTGATTTTGATAGTGCTATTGGTTTCTTCCACAGATGAGAATAAATCACTGATCAGTGTTCCGTCTCTTCAAAAAAAAACTTGTAATATTCTACAAAACCCAAGTGCAAAACACAAGGCTGAAGCGTTTGCAACTATCTTCAGCCAGAAGTGCCGAGTGGATGATCCACAGCGGCCTCCTCCTGAGGTCCCCACCATCACATAAGCTAATCTTCAGCCAATTCAATCCAATCCATTTGATATTAAAATATGGCTGAGCGCACTGGATACAGTAAAGGCTATAGTGCTGAAGACTTGTGCTCCAGAACTAGCTGCGCCTATAGCAAGCTGTTCCAGTACAGCTACAACAGTAGTATCTACCTGAAAATGTGGAAAACTGCCCAGGTAAGTCCCATCCACAAAAAGCACGACAAATCCTATCCGGCCAATTACTGCCCCATCAGTCTACTCTCAAGCATCAGCAAAGTGATGGAAGGCGTCATCGACAGTGCTATCAAGCGGCACTAACCAATAACCTGCTCACTGATAGTCAGTTTGGCCACTCGCCATCAGACCTCATTACAGCCTTGGTCAAAACATGGACAATAGTGTTGGATTCCAGAGGTGAGGCAAGAGTGACTGCCCCCGACAACAAGGCAGCATTTGACTGAGTGTGGCATTAAGGAGCCAGTGTAAAATTGAAGTCAATGGGAATCAGGGGGAAAACACTCCACTGGCTGGAGTCATACCAAGCACAAAGGAAGATGGTTGCAGTTGTTGGAGGACAGTCATCTCAGCCCCAGGACATCACTGCAGTTTCTCAGGGTAATGTCCTAGGTCCAACCATCTTCAGCTGCTTCAGCAATGACCTTCCCTCCATCATAAAAGGTCAGGAATGGGGATTTTCACTGATGATTGCAGTGTTCAGCTCTATTTGTAATTCCCGAGATAATAAAGCAGTCCATGCCCGAATGCAGCAAGATCTGGACGATAAATGGCAAGTAACATTTACTCCACCACCCCTTGATATTCAACAGCATTGCCATCGCTGAATCCCCTACCATCAACATCCTAGGAGTCAAAATTGACCAGCAACTTAACTGGACCCAGCCACATAAATACTGTGGCTGCAAGAGGTCAGAGGCTGAGTATTTTGCGGCAAATGTCTCACCTCCCGACTTCTCAAAGCCTTTTCACCATCTACAAAGCATACGTCAGGAGTGTGATGGGATACTCACCACTTGCCTGGATGAGTGCAGCTCCAATACTCAAGAAGCTTGACACCATCCAGCACAAAGCAGCCCGCTTGATTGGCACCCCATCTAGCACCTTAAACATTCACTCCCTGCACCACCACTGGACCATGGCAGCAGTGTGTACCATCTACAAGATGCACTGCAGCAACTTGCCAAGGCTTCTTCAGCAGCACCTCCCAAAGACCGACCACTACCACTAGAAAGACAAGGGCATCTGGCGCATAGAAACACCATCGCCTGCAAGTTCTCCTCCAAGGTACACACCACCCCGACGTGGAAATATATTGCTGTTCCTTCATCGTCGCTGGGTCAAAGTCCTGGAACTCCCTCCCCAATAGCACTGTGGGAGCGCCTTCACCACACAGACTGCAGTGGTTCAAGGCGGCGGCTCACCTTCTCAAGGGCAATTAATGTATGGGTAATAAATGCTGGCTGTGTGAGCGACGGCACATCCCAGGAATTAAAAAAAAAAAATCACTTTTCAAGGTTCAAGTTATGTAGGAACAGAGAATTATACAGGACTGGAAAAAAACATTGCATTCTATTGATCACAAAGTTTGTTTTTAAAAAAGAAAAGTATAATCCACCCCTTATATTCTTCAAGCACTTCATACTGAAAAAACAGGGAAGTGAATATAACTCATGCAGTTGTGCAAGTTTTGTTTTCAGTCCCTAATGAAGTCACAAGTGTAACCATCCAGTAACAAATTCCAAATCTGCAAGATATGCCTCTAGCTAAACGGCTTTTTCGAATAGCCAAGTTACTTAATTATGTTCTCCCTTTCAATAAAACAACGGTAGTATGCCTGTGCTAAAATTTACAGGGCAGTCACTGAAACTTACATAAGCTGTGCAAAATTAAACCCCAACAGGTGTAATAGAACTTGGTGGTGCAGTGGATTAGAATAGCACCAAACTAGTTGGCTTGGAGTTTATGGGACAAAATAGTACTAAATAATACTAACTAGCAGAGACCCGCTAAATATTTACGGTCAAATTAGTATCTTTATTGCAACAGTACTTGCTTAGACGGTTATCATTTTTATCTATAGAATCAACGCTGATGTCCTCCCTCCCTTCTATTACATCTTTAAGTAGATATTCCATTTTCTTTCCTAACACTGACATTATGCTAACTAGCCTACAGTTTCCTGGACTTGTGATCCCTATATTTAAAGAGATAAAAACATTAGCTGTCTGCTAGTCCTCTGACACGGTTACCTTTCTTAATACATCTCTAACTTTTAACATGCATAGGTGCAATCCATCCGCACCACGGTTGTTATCATCTCCAAGTTTGATTAATTTATCAGTTATCTCTCCCCTTTTAACCTTAAATGTCTTTATATCTTTTTTGATCTCTTCTAAATGTCGTATTATCCTGAATATGAAGATTGACATTTGGTTAACATGTAAAACCAGCACACACTCTGCCATTGTATACACTGAGGGGGGTTCAGAATGGGTGTTTTAGAGATGTGGGACATTTCGAAAACGATTCGGTCTTTTTCTTCACCAGTATAAAATATTTACTTACCGAGGGAAGCAGCATGAATGCTATGAGGACTTTAGATTGAAGCCGGCTACCCAGTTTCCAAATACTGAAGATGACCAGCACCTTCCTGCCACGCGATGACCTGATGAATTCCCCCAAGCAGTGTATACTTCGCCCATTAAAACAGAAACCATCGACAGGTCATCTCCTAATGCACTCTGATTCTATTTGCCAGTACTTTCGGCCCAAATTTGGCCCTCCGATTTTTTCGGCGCATCTCCGAGCACCCCGCCAATATTTTAAATCAGAAGCAGCACCAAAAAAAATACTTGCGATCATGGCCGATTCTCGGGCCGTCTGTGCAGCTGGTGTGGTGCAGAACAAAGAGGGGGTTGGAGCTAGGTCCCAGCGCTGAAAAAAAGTGTGCGCGCCGGGACCTTCTGCACATGCGCGCTAGAGTCTGCACGCATGTGCAGTAGCTCCTGGCAGGCCGTTTCTGCAAACACGCGCTGCAGGCTGTGTGGGAGGGGCCGAAGCACTCCGTCCCCAGCCCTGGCCGAATGGGCTCCCTCATCGGCGGCCCTCTGCGTTCCCCAAGGTAGGACTTCTATTTTTTTTTTTATTTGTTATTTACTGATTGATTTTGGTGCTTTAGGTGCAGGGTTCCTTCTATTTTATTTTTTATTTATTGATTACTTATTACTTTGGTCTTGGTGCTTTAGGGACAGGTTTCCTTCTATTTTATTTGTTAATTAATTGCTTACTACTTTTTGTGCTTTGTTTGGTGCTTTAAATGTAGTTACTTGCGCCGATTCCTTAACTAAGTAAGGTCTTTCTGTGCGGACAAAAGTGGACACTTACGCTGCCCTAAGTTAGTTTAGTACAACTTTTTTCTGGCCAAATTGGCATAAATGGTGTAAGGGACTTTGGAAAAAAAAACTGACCTAACAAAAAACCTAACTAACTCACTTACACTGGCACCAATTAAATGGCCATATTTGCAACTGAAAAGATACCAGCAAAGTCAAGTTACACCAAAATAAACAGTGCAACTCTTGGGGAAATTTGGGCCCAATATTCCTTCCTCTACTGCAATGTGACGTGGCAACTGAAACTGCAGCAAAATAGTAGTTTAAAGTGGGCGATTTGAAGGTGCTTTGATTTATGACAAGGGTTAGGAGATAATTTTGGGAAGTCTAGCTATGACCCCTGGGGGATACATCTTTTATAACTATCTTTTTCAAATTTACATCAGTCCTTCACCGTGACATTTTTAATGTTAGTAAGAACTAACTGGCTCTTCCTAAATTTTAGTTTTTTTGGGTGAGGAAACAAAATGGATAAGAGGGGGAAAAAAATCTGCCATGGTTCCCACACCTGTTTCTTATCTGGTGACCTCTGTTTGTAATGAGTCAGGTGGGGATAGGATCTGATTAGCAGTGATGCCCTCATGGTTGAATAATCTGTCATTCACTGTTTAGGCTCACAAAATAAGAATGACTGCTTGGGTGAAGTAGCTGGTAGCAAGAGTGGAACTCCAGTCACCAACTTCAGCAGGGAAGGAGTGGTAAAAACTGGGGAGAAAAAAAAACTTGCCACGACAAAAACCATGAGAGAATTGATCTCAACTGCCAAATACACTAATGATTTTGGACTGCATCATGGAGCTGAAACCCTAAAGATCCAGAAGTTGTAAAAAAACCACAAAACAGAACTTACACAAAGTGCAAGATCATTGACGGTAGATTGTCACAATTTTTGATATGTAAATTAAATTGCTGAATACTGATAAAATGCAACTAGCACACGATACTGCAAGTGAAGGCAGAGTTACATAAATTGCAAAAGCTATGTAAAAAATATCCATTCCAAATTTGTCTCAATGAGTTTTAGCAATTTATCTGTTAAATTAAAAGTTCAGAAAATTACAGGCAGTTTACAGACCATAAAGAACAGAATTAAAAATGAAGCTTCTGTACACAATAAGACAGCTGTAATTAATGGTCAAGTGTTAAAATACAGCCTTTTCCTCTTTAGTTGTTTAATTCACATTATTCGATAACTTAACTTTTAGCACTAAATTCCCACTTTGCTGTTATTTACATTGCTGAAATAAAATTATTGGAAAATTAAAAATTTTCAAGTAGAAAAAAAATTCTTGAAGTTATCAGTTCCCAATACCAAGTGGATTCATTCAGCATTAGGCTAATGCACACAATTGCACATAAAATACAATCACATCAATGATTACCTATAATGCAGATGGTGGAACTTTGTGCCTTGACCTCCCCAACACCTGGCAATTCTAACTGGAGAAAGTTTAAAAAACCTGCGGCCAATTTCAGGAAAATCTCTGGGAAATTAAGTTCCATGCGTTCCTTTTTCAATAATCTCATTACTTTCAATGGGTACCTATTCATGTAACGGACCCCCCCCCCCCCCAAAATGATATTACCCACAAGACATAATTACGAAAATAACTAACACACACCTCCTAGACACCAACTGTGTTCTCCTCCCTCAAGAACTTGTCAAATTCATTCTTAAAGGATTGTTGTGTGTTTACCATGTCCAGCTGCTCCAGGCAACCATGCAAAAAAACTTAATGGCAACTAAATTCACTGCCTATGCATTTTATAGGCATATTGTTTGATCATACCATCACTATTCAGATCAAAAAGCTTATCCAAATTGACAACCAATATTTTTAAATTCTCAACATTAATTTGTTAAGCCTAGGTTCGTACACAGTGAATAACCCACTCTCTATGCATATCCTCTGGAGATATCCAAGTTTAGTTATCTTCCTTGGTTTCCTCTTCTAGCCCCTCTCTAGAGCCTTGTGGGGATCAAAATTGGACAATGCTCCAAACGAAAGCCTTGTTTAACCCGAAATATATAGATTTGATATTTTATTGGCCTAGCAATACTTCCAACAACCCCATTTCCTTTTTCAATAGTCCCTTATTACTTTTAATGGGTAGCCATTCATGCTACAGACATGCCTCGAGTTGCTTGATCCCATGTCAAAAGTTCACCATTTGGCCTATCTTAGCTTATTCATCCAGAATGATTCTAAGGTCCACCCCATTGGTTATTAAATGATTTCAGGTTTTTCGCTTGTACTATATCTAGGAGACCATTTCATGCGTTGATCAGAGTCAGAAGGTTGTGGGTTTAAGTCCCACTTCAGGAACTTGAACACAGAATCTAGGCTGACACTCCAGTGCAGTACCGAGGGAGTGCTGCACTGGCAGAGGTGTTGTCTTTTGGATGAAAAGTTAAACCGAGGGTTTGAGTACAGGAGCAAGGATGTCTTACAATAGTTACAGGGCCTTGGTGAGACCACACCTGGAGTATTGTGTGCAGTTTTGGTTTCCTTACTTAAGAAAGGATTTACTTG
This sequence comes from Pristiophorus japonicus, assembly GCF_044704955.1. Lineage (NCBI taxonomy): Eukaryota > Metazoa > Chordata > Chondrichthyes > Pristiophoridae > Pristiophorus > Pristiophorus japonicus. The sequence goes on from NW_027251275.1 coordinate 19,508, forward strand.
CCATAGAGGGAGTGCAGCAAAGGTTCACCAGACTGATTTCTGGGATGGCAGGACTGTCGTATGAGGAGAGATTGAGTCGACTAGAGCTGTGTTCACTAGAGTTTAGAAGAATGAGGGGGATGGGAACCTATGCAGGGAGACAGAGGGAAATAAAATGGAGTCAGAAGCAAAAGATAGAAAGGAGAATAGTAAAAGTGGAGGGCAGAGAAACCCAAGGCAAAACACAAAAAGGGCCACATTACAGCAATATTCTAAAAGGGGCAAAGTGTGTTAAAAAGACAAGCCTGAAGGCTCTGTGCCTCAATGCGAGGAGTATTCGGAATAAGGTGGATGAATTAACTGCGCAGATAGCAGTTAACGGATACGATGTGATTGGCATCACGGAGACATGGCTTCAGGGGGACCAAGGCTGGGAACTCAACATTCAGGGGTATTCCACATTTAGGAAGGATAGACAGAAAGGAAAAGGAGGCGGGGTGGCGTTGCTGGTTAAAGAGGATATCAATGCAATTGTAAGGAAGGACATTAGCTTGGATGATGTGGAATTGGTATGGATGGAGCTACGGAATACCAAAGGGCAGAAATGCTAGTGAGAGTTGTGTACAGGCCACCAAATAATATTAGTGAGGTTGGGGACAGCATCAAAGAAGAAATGAGAGGTGTGCAATAAAGGTACAGCAGTAATCATGGGCGACTTTAATCTACATATTGATTGGACTAACCGAACTGGTAGCAATGCGGTGGAGGAGGATTTCCTGGAGTGTATTAGGGATGGTTTTCTAGACCAATATGTTGAGGAACCAACCAGAGAGCTGGCCATCCTAGACTGGGTGATGTGTAATGAGAAGGGACTAATTAGCAATCTTGTTGTGCGAGGCCCCTTGGGGAAGAGTGACCATAATATGGTAGAATTCCTTATTAAGATGGAGAGTGACAAAGTTAATTCGGAAACGAGGGTCCTGAACTTAAGGAAAGGTAACTTCGACGGTATGAGACGTGAATTGGCTAGAATAGACTGGCAAAGGATACTTAAAGGATTGACGGTGGATAAGCAATGGCAAACATTTAAAGATCACATGGATGAACTTCAGCAATTGTACATAGAAACATAGAAAATAGGTGCAGGAGTAGGCCATTCGGCCCTTCTAGCCTGCACCGCCATTCAATGAGTTCATGGCTGAACATGCAACTTCAGTACCTCATTCCTGCTTTCTCGCCATACCCCTTGATCCCCCTAGTAGTAAGGACTACATCTAACTCCTTTTTGAATATATTTAGTGAATTGGCCTCAACAACTTTCTGTGGTAGAGAATTCCACAGGTTCACCACTCTCTGGGTGAAGAAGTTCTCCTCATCTCAGTCCTAAATGGCTTACCCCTTATCCTTGGACTGTGACCCCTGGTTCTGGACTTCCCCAACATTGGGAACATTCTTCCTGCATCTAACCTGTCTAAACCCATCAGAATTTTAAATGTTTCTATGAGGTCCCCTCTCATTCTTCTGAGCCCCAGTGAATACAAGCCCAGTTGATCCAGTCTTTCTTGATAGGTCAGTCCCGCCATCCCGGAATCAGTCTGGTGAACCTTCGCTGCACTCCCTCAATAGCAAGAATGTCCTTCCTCAGGTTAGGAGACCAAAACTGTACACAATACTCCAGGTGTGGCCTCACCAAGGCCCTGTACAACTGTAGCAACACCTCCCTGCCCCTGTACTCAAATCCCCTCGCTATGAAGGCCAACATGCCATTTGCTTTCTTAACCGCCTGCTGTACCTGCATGCCAACCTTCAATGACTGATGTACGATGACACCCAGGTCTCGTTGCACCTCCCCTTTTCCTAATCTGTCACCATTCAGATAATAGTCTGTGTCTCTGTTTTTACCACCAAAGTGGATAACCTCACATTTATCCACATTATACTTCATCTGCCATGCATTTGCCCACTCACCTAACCTATCCAAGTCGCTCTGCAGCCTCAGAGCATCCTCCTCGCAGCTCACACTGCCACCCAACTTAGTGTCGTCCGCAAATTTGGATATACTACATTTAATCCCCTCGTCTAAATCATTAATGTACAGTGTAAACAGCTGGGGCCTCAGCACAGAACCTTGCGGTACCCCACTAGTCACCGCCTGCCATTCTGAAAAGTACCCATTTACTCCGACTCTTTGCTTCCTGTCTGACAACCAGTTCTCAATCCATGTCAGCACACTACCCCCAATCCCATGTGCTTTAACTTTGCACATTAATCTCTTGTGTGGGACCTTGTCGAAAGCCTTCTGAAAGTCCAAATATACCACATCAACTGGTTGTCCTTTGTCCACTCTACTGGAAACATCCTCAAAAAATTCCAGAAGATTTTTCAAGCATGATTTCCCTTTCACAAATCTATGCTGACTTGGACCTATAGAAACATGGTGCAGGAGCAGGCCATTCAGCCTTTCTAGCCTGCACCGCCATTCAATGAGTTCATGGCTGAACATGAAACTTCAGTACCCACTTCCGGTTTTCTCGCCATACCCCTTGATCCCCCGAGTAGTAAGGACTTCATCTAACTCCCTTTTGAATATATATCATGTCACCTCTTTCCAAATGCGCTGCTATGACATCCTTAATAATTGATTCCATCATCTTACCCACTACCGATGTCAGGCTGACCGGTCTATAATTCCCTGTTTTCTCTCTCCCTCCTTTTTTAAAAAGTGTGGTTACATTGGCTACCCTCCACTCCATAGGAACTGATCCAGTGTCAATGGAATGTTGGAAAATGACTGTCACTGCATCCGCTATTTCCAAGGCCACCTCCTTAAGTACTCTGGGATGCAGTCCATCAGGCCCTGGGGATTTATCGGCCTTCAATCCCATCAATTTCCCCAACACAATTTCCCGACTAATAAGGATTTCCCTCAGTTCCTCCTCCTTACTAGACCCTCTGACCCCTTTTATATCCGGAAGGTTGTTTGTGTCCTCCTTAGTGAATACCGAACCAAAGTACTTGTTCAATTGGTCCGCCATTTCTTTGTTCCCCGTTATGACTTCCCCTGATTCGGACTGCAGGGGACCTACGTTTGTCTTTACTAACCTTTTTCTCTTTACATATCTATAGAAACTTTTGCAATCCGTCTTAGTGTTGCCTGCAAGCTTCTTCTCGTACTCGTTTTCCCTGCCCTAATCAAACCCTTTGTCCTCCTCTGCTGAGTTCTAAATTTCTCCCAGTCTCTGGGTTTGCTGCTATTTCTGGCCAATTTGTATGCCACTTCCTTGGCTTTAATACTATCCCTGATTTCCCTTGATAGCCACGGTTGAGCCACCTTCCCTTTTTTATTTTTACGCCAGACAGGAATGTACAATTGTCGTAGTTCATCCATGCGGTCTCAATGTCTGCCATTGCCCATCCATAGTCAACCCCTTAAGTATCATTCGCCAATCAATCCTAGCCAATTCACGCCTCATACCTTCAAAGTTACCCTTCAAGTTCTGGACCAGGGTCTCTGAATTAACTGTTTCATTCTCCATCCTAATGCAGAATTCCACCATATTATGGTCACTCTTCCCCAAGGGGCCTCGCACAACGAGATTGCTAATTAATCCTCTCTCATTACACAACACCCAGTCTAAGATGGCCTCCCCCCTAGTTGGTTCCTCGACATATTGGTCTAGAAAACCATCCCTTATGCACTCCAGGAAATCCTCCTCCACCGTATTGCTTCCAATTTGGTTAGCTCAATCTATGTGCATATTAAAGTCACCCATTATAACTGCTGCACCCTTATTGCATGCACCCCTAATTTCCTGTTTGATGCCCTCCCCAACATCACTACTACTGTTTGGAGGTCTGTATACAACTCCCACCAACATTTTTTGCCTTTTGGTGTTCTGCAGCTCTACCCATATAGATTCCACATCATCCAAGCTAATGTCCTTCCTAACCATTGCATTAATCTCCTCTTTAACCAGCAATGCTACCCCACCTCCTTTTCCTTTTATTCTATCCTTCCTGAATGTTGAATACCCCTGGATGTTGAGTTCCCAGCCCTGATCATCCTGGAGCCACGTCTCCGTAATCCCAATCACATCATATTTGTTAACATCTATTTGCACAGTTAATTCATCCACCTTATTACAGATACTCCTTGCATTAAGACACAAAGCCTTCAGGCTTGTTTTTTTTTTTTAAAAACACCCTTTGTCCTTTTAGAATTTTGCTGTACAGTGGCCCTTTTTGTTCTTTGTCTTGGGTTTCTCTGCCCTCCACTTTCCCTCATCTCCTTTCTTTCTTTGACTTTTGTCTCCCTTTTTGTTTCCCTCCGTCTCCCTGCATTGGTTCCCATCCCCCTGCCATATTAGTTTAACTCCTCCCCAACAGCACGAGCAAACACTCCCCCTAGGACATTGGTTCCAGTCCTGCCCAGGTGCAGACCGTCCGCTTTGTACTGGTCCCACCTCCCCAGAACCGGTTCCAATGCCCCAGGAATTTGAATCCCTCCCTGCTGCAGCCACGTATTCATCTGCGCTATCCTGCGATTCCTACTCTGACTAGCACGTGGCACTGGTAGCAATCCCGAGATTACTACTTTTGAGGTCCAATTTTAAATTTAGCTCCTAGCTCCTTAAATTCGTTTCGTAGGACCTCATCCTTTTTTTTTAAACCTATGTCGTTGGTACCAATGTGCACCACGACAACTGGCTGTTCTCCCTCCCTTTTTAGAATGTCCTGCACCCGCTCCGAGACATCCTTGGCCCTTGCACCAGGGAGGCAACATACCATCCTGGAGTCTCGGTTGCGGCCGCAGAAACGCCTATCTATTCCCCTTACAATTGAATCCCCTATCACTATCGCTCTCCCACACTTTTTCCTGCCCTCCTGTGCAAGAGAGTCAGCCACGGTACATCCCTGTCTGGAGTAAAAATAAAACAGGGAAGGTGGCTCAACCATGGCTAACAAGGGAAATTAAGGATAGTGTTAAAGCAAAGGAAGAGGCATATAAATTGGCTAAAAAAAGCAACAAACCTGAGGACTGGGAGAAATTTAGAATTCAGGGGAGGACTAAGGGTTTAATTAAGAGGGGGAAATAGAATACGAGGGGAATCTAGCAGGGAACATAAAAACGGACTGCAAAAGCTTCCATAAATATACGAAGAGAAAATGATTAGTGAAGAAAAACGTAGGTTCCTTACTGTCGGATTCAGGTGAATTTATGATGGGGAACAAAGAAATGGCAGACCAATTGAACCAATACTTCGGTTCTGTCTTCACGAAGAAAGACACAAATAACCTTCCGAATGTACGAGGGGACAGTGGGTCTAGTGAGAAGGAGGAACTAAAGGATATCCTTATTAGGCGGGAAATTGTGTTAGGGAAATTGATGGGATTGAAGGCCGATAAATCCCCGTGGCCTGATAGTCTGCATCCCAGAATACTTAAGGAAGTGGCCCTGGAAATAGTGGATCCATTGGTGATCATTTTCCAACAGTCTATCGACTCGGGATCAGTTCCTATGGACTGGAGGGTAGCTAATGTAACACCACTTTTTAAAAAAAGGAGGGAGAGAAAACGAGTAATTATAGACCGGTTAGTCTGACATCAGTAGTGGGGAAAATGTTGGAATCAATTATTAAGGATGAAATAGCAGCGCATTTGGAAAGCAGTGACAGGATCGGACCAAGTCAGCATGGATTTATGAAAGGTAAATCATGCTTGACGAATCTTCTGGAATTTTGTGAGGATGTAACTAGCAGAGTGGACAAGGGAGAACCAGTGGATGTGGTGTATTTGGACTTTCAAAAGGCTTTTGACAAGGTCCCGCACAAGAGACTGGTGTGCAAAATCAAAGCGCATGGTATTGGGGGTAATGTACTGACGTGGATAGAGAACTGGTTGACAGACAGGAAGCAGAGAGTCGGGATAAACGGGTCCTTTTCAGAATGGCTGGCAGTGACTAGTGGGAGTGCTGCAGGGCTGAGTGCTGGGACCCCAGCTCTTTACAAAATACATCAATGATTTAGATGAAGGAATTGAGTGCAATATCTCCAAGTTTGCAGATGACACTAAACTGGGTGGCGGTGTAAGCTGTGAGGAGGACGCCAAGAGGTTGCAGGGTGACTTGGACAGGTTAGGTGAGTGAGCAAATGCATGGCAGATGCAGTGTAATGTGGATAAATGTGAGGTTATCCATTTTGGGGGCAAAAACAGAGGCAGATTATCTGAATGGCAGCAGATTAGGAAAAGGGGAGGTGCAACGAGACCTGGGTGTCATGATTCATCAGTCACTGAAAGTGGGCATGCAGGTGGTAAAGAAGGCAAATGGTATGTTGGCCTTCAAGGCTAGGGGATTTGAGTATAGGAGTAGGGAGGTCTTACTGCAGTTGTACAGGGCCTTGGTGAGGCCTCACCTGGAATATTGTGTTCAGTTTTGGTCTCCTAATCTGAGGAAGGACGTTCTTGCTATTGAGGGAGTGCAGCAAAGGTTCACCAGACTGATTCCAGGGATGGCTGGACTGTCATATGAGGAGAGACTGGATCAACTGGGCCTTTATTCACTGGAGTTTAGAAGGATGAGAGGGTATCTCATAGAAATGTGTAAGATTCTGACAGGACTGGACATGTTCCCGATGTTGGGGAAGTCCAGAACCAGGGGATATAGACTTGGGATAAGGGGTAGGCCATTTAGGACTGAGATGAGAAACTTCTTCACTCAAGAGTTGTTAAGCTGTGGAATTCCCTGCTGCAGAGAGTTGTTGATGCCAGTTCATTGGATATATTCAAGAGGGAGTTAGATATGGCCCATACGGCTAAGGGGATCAAGGGTTATGGAGAAAAAGCAGGAAAGGGGTACTGAAGGAATGATCAGCCACGATCTTATTGAATGGCGGCGCAGGCTCGAATGGCCTACTCCTGCACCTATTTTCTATGTTTCTATCTCATTGAAACATATAAAGTTCTGACTGGGTTGGATAGACTGGATGTTTCCCCTGGCTGGGAATTCTAGAACAAGGGGTCACAGTCTCAGGATACGGGGTGAGAAGTTTAGGACCGAGATAAGGAGAAATATTTTCACTGAGGGTGATGAACCTGTGGAATTCTCCCAGGCCACTTCACTGAATATATAGAGAGATAAATAGATTTCTAGAAACAAAAATGCATCAAGGGGTATGGGGAAAAAAAACAGGAATATGGTGTTGAGATAGATCAGCCATGATCATGTTGAATGGCGGTGCAGACTCGAATGGCCTACTATGGCCCCTATTTTCTATGTTTCTAAACTCTGTCTGCCCTCACAGGTGGGCATGAAAGATCCTATGGCACTATTTCAAAGAAGAGCAAAGGAGTTCTCCTTTGTGTTTTGGCCGATATTTGAGTCAACCAGCACCTAAAACAGATCAGGTCATTATCACCTTGCTATTTGTGGGATCTTGCTGTGTGCAAATTGGCTGCCCTAGTTCCTATATTAGAACAGGGACTACACTTAAAGTTCATTTGCTGTGAAGCACTTTGTTATAGCCCAAGTGTGTGAAAGGCTCGATATAAATGCAAGTCATTCTTTGTGTGAAGAATTTTCTGATTAGTCCTAAATGTGCCTTTTACTAGTTTAACTCGTGAGCTATGCCTTATTCTCACAAGTTAAAGTAATTTTTTCAATTTAATTTCCATACTGTTTACAATCTCATACCTCTACAAGATTCTCTCAGATGTCTCTTTACAATAATGTGCAATAAATGGTGATCTAATTGAGATATTAAGATGTTTAAAGGATTTGATAGGGTAGATAAATTATTTTCCCTGGTGGGAGAGTCCAGAACAAGGGGACATAACCATAAAATTAGACCAAGGCTATTCAGGGGTGATGTCAGAAAGCAGTTTTTCCACACAAAGGGTAGTGGAAATATGGAACTCCCTTCCTCAAAAAGCTATTAAGGTTAGGTCAATTGAAACATTCAAAACGGAGATAGTTAAGTAAGGTTATTAGGGGATATGGAGCAAAGACAGGTAAATGGAGTTGAGGTACAGATAAGCCATAATCTAATTGCACGGTGGATCAGATTTGAGGGGCTGAATAGCCTATACCTGTTCCTAATAAAAAGATTATCTCTTGGATGTTTCTGTACAAATTTCAAGAACCAAGTTTCTCCAGTCTTTCCATATAGCTTAGAATTCTCATAACTGAAGATCTTATTGCTTTTCTTTGCACTGACCCCTGGGCTTTAAAGCTTCCCTTGTGTCTTGAAGACAAGAACTGCATACAGTACTAATGTGTGGGCTGATAGGAGCAAGATATAATTTGATCAGGACTTCATCTGATTTGTGTATAGTTCAATATCTATTGGTTTGGTTGACTGCCACTCTGCATTGTTTGGCCATTTGAGCATCTGCATCACTTCACATCAATCATCATCTGCCATTTATATTTGTATTTTCAGTTATCTAAATTATCCTACAATCTGATAATTTGCTCATCACTGCACAAATTTGTGTAGTAACTGCAAATATAATAATAGTACTATCAAAGCCTCCTTGAAGACCATTATATAAAATAAATGCTAAAAAAGGACCCAACATAAAGTTCTGGGGAATGCCACTTGTCACCCGGCCCCAGTCTGAACAGTCTCATTAATAGACACTATGTTTAAACAATTTCAGCCCACTTCTATTTCCTCTATAACACCAGGATCTATTCTTTGCGTACGGATACCAAAAGCTTTCTGAAAATCTAAGTAGACAATATCCACTAGATGCCCTCCATGCTTTGGTTTTAGCCAATCCTGAAACACTCGAATCTAGTTAGAGGGGTATGACATGCTTCGTAAAGCAGACTTGGTATCCCAATAACTGACAATCAAGTATTATAAAACTGAATATCGTACCTACAACTGAAATCAAGCTCGCTGACCTTTAGTTCCCATGGTCATTTATTGTCCTTTTAAAAAAAAAAATTATATATATATATATATATATATAAAAAAACTAGACTGCAGGTGTCACCCTCTAATCCTCAGGAAGCATCCCAGAATTCAAAAACCTTTTGAAAAAATTAAAACCAAAGCCTTCGATATGACCGTCCCCAATTTCTGAAGCACTCTAGGGGAAATTGAGCCTGATCTTACCGACAGCACACTGTTGATCGAGTTCATCTAACTTGGCCAACACCATTGAATGTTTTTCTTCCACTTTATTTTTAGTTAAACATCAATGCTGTAAAACTATCAGGAAATAGGGGCAAATACATCAACAGAATAGGGTTAAAGTTCACATTTTTAGGAATTCTTTAAGGTGTTAATATGGTTCAAAATTGCAAGCCGGGTGGGGCAAGGGTCTTTTTTTTTATTTGTTCCAGGATGTAGGGGTTGCTGGCAAGGCCAGCATTTATTGGCCATCCTTAATTGCCCTCCAGAAGGTGGTGGTGAGCCGCCGCCTTGAACAGCTGCAGTCCATGTGGTGAAGGTACTCCCACAGTGCGGTTAGGGAGTTGCAGGATTTTGATCCAACGACGACAAAGGAACAGCACTATATTTCCAAGTCAGGATGGTGTGTAACTTGGAGGGAACATGCAGGTGATGCGCCTACTGCCCTTCTAGGTGGTAGAGGTCGCAGTTTTGGGAGGTACTACCGAAGAAGCTGTGGCAAGTTGAGGCAGTGCATTTTATAGATGATACACACTGCAGCCACGGTGGCGGAGGGAGTGAATGCTGTAAATGGCGGATGGGGTCCGGGGCAATAAAACAAAATAGCCAGTCTGTCTGGTGAAATGACTTAACGGTCATGCACGAGTTCTTGGAAAGCTTTAGCTGTTCAGATGTAAAGACATAACTTTACTCCACATGTTAGAAAAAGGCAGCAGACACAGTCAGACAAACCAAAGCAACCGACTATTTTCTCTTCTAAACCATTCAAAAACAAACTGGTTTAAAAGACAAACTGGATTAGTTAAAGATTTTAGACCAAGAGCAGATAAAGACTCAGACTTTAGATACACTAATTCAGGCAGATCCAGAAAGATAGAACATTAAAAGATAGTGACTCAGTCAAACTGGGAAGAGATCTGGAAATATAAATCTGGAAATTCAGAAGACATTAAGTCAAAACAGCTGAACTTCAGTTCCAAAAGAATGGGAAAGGGAGTGGGGGTGGGGGGAGGAAGAAGAAAACACGAGGAGACAGGGGAACAAAGGTAGGGAAACTACCAGATTGGGAGGGGCAAAGATTCCTATCTCAGCTAGAGGGTTATGGTTAGTTACATAACCCCTCCTCCCAGGAGCAGAATTCTCAGTTGGGAGACAGCTACAGCTTGTGATGTGTACAGCTCTCCAGATCGAAATACTTATTCATGCAGAGAAGGGGCAAGGGTGGTGGTGAGGCTTGAGAACTGTAGTTTATTTACCCAAAACTCTCAGGTTGGAGGGGGGAAAAGAACCGATAAGGGACACCTTTCTTCCATCCTAACTAGGTGCGCATTTCGTCTCAGCTTGGGGTGAGGATAATTATGCTTGTGGTGGAGGGGTATGAAACTTACCTCGATAGCAGTGGGGTAGATTCTAACTATGGGCCCGAAATTCGTCAACATACCCGCCCGCTAACTGCAGAAAAATACAAGGTTAATCAAAAAAAAGTGTTACATACCATCGGTCAGAAGATTCATGAGTGCCATACCGCCAGACAGTATGCACACTGCCCACATACTGCCCAAGAGTGTAAGTTTCATGACATACCGCCAGAACTGCATACCTTAAAAGGTGGTGCTTTTAAGTGGGCTTTATGGACAGAGCTTTCAGGTTTGTTTGATATTACAGATCTTTATAGTTCTCTACAGTTGGATGTATTTTTAAATGGATTGTAGTATTTTCTAGCTAGCCAATAATATAAATGGTAATAAAGCCTTATTTACTCCTTCATTGATGAATTATAATTAATTTTTTTTTTTTTAATTAGTCTCACCCTCCAGTCTCTCTCTTCTCCTCCTCTTTCTTTCCTCCCTCCCCCCTCCGCCGCCACACACACTAATCTCTGGCCTCTCGTCAGTGCTTCAGGGGGCGGAGCTCGACAACTGCGTACGCACAACTCGGGAGCCGATGATTCCCAAGTCAGAAGGCCTCCTCCACCTGCTCTCGCCTAGAAAAGCGTAATGAATCTCCCACCCACACGGCCCCGGGTGGTTTAAAAAAAAAATCACGCATCGCCCAGGGACCACCGAAAAACGGGCAAAACTTGGCTTTGACCAAATTCGTGCCCTATATCTGATTAATGTGCAGTTACTGGTGAGTGGATGGCGATATGGTGTTATTCTGTGATGAATGACTGATATATTTCAGTGAATTAGAAGCATAATGGATGACTGTTAAGGGCTATGAGCATAGGGAGATTGAAGGAATGTTGCAGATTCTGATAGTCAGGAGAGCAATTTTGTCTAAAAGGTTCTGGGGAAAACTTAACTGTTCAATCGGGGGAAGATGATAGTGATATTGCACTTGGGTGGGCAATATCTATCGTTTGTTAGAAAAAAATTGCAATGGGAAAAATAACTAATTTTGGAATGAATTCTATTCACACTTTAGTTTCAAGTTAATCTGTTGCTGGTGGTCAGTGTCTGGAGATGCATGGACAGTTTACAGTAACTGATTAGCTTTTCAAAACTAAAACTCATCTTTTCAACATTGTACAGCCCTATCAACGCATCACCTAAAACCAAACTGGTGCTGCATTCAAATGTCAATACTGTTATATGCAATTTGACAATAGACAGAGCCTGACATGAGTTTTTAATGCATTTGGAAATGGAAACTTGTGACCCATTCAATAGATTCTATTTGGACAAGTCAAATCCAGCATCACATTATTAAAACTATGACATGCAAAAGGGAATTCCTATATGTTTGACACTAGTTTTGGCCATTGCAACATTGAGATTTTTCAGCTAGTTAATACTATCTTAATGTATGTTTGGCCCCAAGTTTTGAATACTGGTTTGGTTCCAAGACAAGCATTAACAATTCCTAAAGCTAGGATTATTCCACTTTCTTCAGACATGAAAACAGTCAAACTATTTAACTCAACCATTTTATTACTTTATTTATAATCTGTCCAACATCTTTCAAGGGTTCAATCTGGACCTGGATTGTTGGACACCTCAATAAAATCCAAATATTGTTGTACCACTGCCCTTCTGGTGTTCGTCTGTTCATTTATAGAACTGTATTGGTATATCACTTAGCAACTACAGAGTTTCTTCTTTAGGGGAAAGAAAAGGCAAAAAATTAAACAAAGCAGCAATCCCAAACAAGACTCACTTAATAATCCCATTTAAAAGAAATCTATGCACAAGTTGTGAATGAATACTACGTAAAGACATAGTATCTTTTATTTAAGTGCAAACTCACTTGAAATGTCTACTTTAATGTTTCAATTAAAAGAATACAGTGCTATGCACATTTTGTTAAGATCACCTTGCTGACGTGATTAGTAAACGGCTGCATGCTTCTATGGTACTTTCTTGACTGAAATTATAACTTACTGTTGCACTCATATGCAAACTTTATAACCTTGAATAGAATATACAGAAAATACATTCATAGTGTCCAAATGCACTGAAGCAGCATTTCAGTGACAGCTGATTGGCACTAGTGTGACAATATTGAAGAACACAGAGCTTCTCCCGTGCAAGTTAGGCCACATAAATCTGGAACGCAAAACAGTGTCACATCATCAGCTCACGGAGTCGAGTATGTGCCTCTAGGCAAATAAACCACTTCAATGTGAAGTAGCTTCATAGGTTTCAATAGTGGTTTTAGAATATTCTTTGCAACCATGTAGTGCTGAGCCTACTGTTAACCACTCTCTGCAGTGCTGGTCTCCCAAACATTTCAACAAACAAGAGGTTTATATGGTGTTGTAAAGCAGCTGGCAACTGCTAATAGTACTTGAAAAATGAAGTCCCCTGGATGCTGCATATACTTAGTACAACTGCTCCAGGTAAGTTCCCACACTCTGCAGAAACAAAAACACATTTTCAACTCAACTCATTAAAACATTCTTTGTCTGAACCATGGCAAGCTACTGTTATATTTTACAAACAAATCTAAAACTTATATCCAAAATTAAATGATTGGGAGGTAACTGCAAAGGTTTCACACGATGTTCAATCTCAACCACTGGATTAGCAATTATCAAATACCATCTACTCACCAAAATGTGGTAAAATAGTATAAAGCACTGAATATTTTATATTTTGTTTATCTTATAATACTGTCCATTTAAAACAGCAGTTGCTTACCCATTATTGATAATTGCTTCTAAGATAATAGCCAAATATTTAACTGGCTGGTATAATTGCATCATGATGGGATGATTGAAAATTAACATAAGGAGTACAATCACTGAACAAAAACTATTTTGATAAAAAAAAATAGTAAAACCATTTCTGTCATGGTGGCTTTAAAAAGGCATTAAAGAAATTTATGTTGGGGGGGGGGGGGGGGAGAAAGTTTGATACATTTTCTCACCACCAGTCTTACATTTGATGATTAAAATGGCAAACCAATTGAAGTGCCAAAGGTCATGAGCTGGTGAAACCAACAAAACACACTGCCATTTCAGGTATTGAGAAACAGTTGAATGTTTTTCTATTTTCTCTGAGAAAGGAAGAAAAGTCAGTGACAACTGAAGCAAGTTGTTCAGAAACCTTCCAGCAACCACTATGAATTATTTATTTATTAAATTAAAAAAAAAATTTTTATAAAAAGGTTTAATTGCATACAATCACAAAACAAAAAAAACACAAGTCAGTCTTGGAAAAAGCACACTTTGATTGTAGCTTCTTTGTATCCAACAATCACAGGAGGAGAGGGGAATTTAAAACACTAGCAACTTTGCCCAATGGTACACAGCTTATAAACTATAATGGCAAATGCTTTGGTCCACCACATCGTTACTCTACCACCAAAACTAAATTCTACTGGAGCAGGAGAATATTGGTTCAGATTTTCTGACAGAAATAATGGTGAGGCTATCAACACTCACCGTTATTATGGAGTAAATCGGACAGCAACTTCAGGATTGCACATGCGCAATTAAATGTGGAAATCCAGAAGTTGTGCTCCTCCACAGACCGCGCTGCAACAGTCCTTGGCACTGAAATCCATACAAGGCCTTGAAGGTGCAGTATTTACCCATTAGATACCCACTAAAAACACCAGAAAAAAAAAGTTACGGCTGGTGCATGCAGGTCAATTGAATTTTTAACGGCCTGGTCAGTCATAATTACTGACAAACAACCTCTCTCGCCTAGTGTGGAGTCTCATTCCTTCAGAATTTAATTAGTGGAGATTTTCAAAAAATAACTAAAATAAAATGTTTAAGAAATTCAAAACTGTGTGTCTCTTACCTCGCTCACTTAATCCTATCTTTCTTTCCCAATCTTTATTTTGCTTTCTGTACATGACAAATCTAATTTACAATTCCTGGCTTATACATTCTGGTTTAGACACAGCGTCTGTGAGGATTCTTCAATCTGATTGGTTAAACAGCCTTGCTGTTTCTTGACCTGTTTGCACATGCCATAGATCCGTTGGAGAGGGCGCCGTGTTGGAAATGATCTCAATAGCACAAGTTGCCACTCAAAATCTCGGCAAATGTTTGTGGGCAGTTGTCAGCGTGATGAATGGCGAGTGCTGTTCTCTTGCTGACCGCAAAATCCGGGCCATTTGTTTTTCAGCAGTGGCAGAAAGAGACTTATTGAAGTGAAGAAACAATTAACAATTCTTACCTTAGCTACTTTTCCAGTATACCCTGGAACTGAAGATAGATGAAAGCCTTGTTCCCGTAGTTGTCGTAACTGATCTTTCATAGCCTTAATGTTTCTAGAACAAATATTTCAATACTATATTTCAAACTCTCTGGAACATATCAGTGGCCAACAGTTTCAGAAGTTTTGCACTTTAAAAAAAAAATGTATGAAATACAAAATGATTCCCGACTCAAATGGATAACTTGTCATCTTCCCCTTTCATGAACACTGGCATCACAATTTGGGGAGGGACGATAACTACTATACTTTTGGTGCACAATACAATTAGGTGGAAATTGGCTGAAGTGGACTTAACTTGCTAGTTAGTCTGTTAGATGAATAGAGCAGAGAGGCAGCAAATCAGCAGCAAGCAATGCAACAAATGCCATGTATGTCATTGCTACTATGCAACAAACTCTACGATATAAATGGAGCCCAGATGATTACGAGGTAAAGTTTCACAACAGTCTTATACACCCCATCAGCTATCTGCAATTCAATGGGAACTTGGACAAAATGAGTTTGCAATTTTTCTTGGTCAACTTGAGCAGGTAAACTATTGGGCCAAAAGTCATGGTCTCTACGGGCGTGTACGATGTGCGCACGCACCCGGAGGCCCCGCAAGTACCGGTTCTCGGCGCCCGATGGGCATGCGCCGAAATCCAGCACTTGCAAACTGTCAAAATTTCTTGACAGTTCCAATACATTCCCAGGTGGAATTTGGGCAATTTGCCCAATGAACGTCCTTCAAACTCTTACACCCGGTAAAAGCATAGTAGCAACCTGGCACGGCCTGGTTTTACCAGCATATGAGTTTTAAAATAGAATAAAATGTTAATAACTTTTATATTTAAAAACCCTGTCCATTAAGGGAAATTTTATTTTTACCCCCATTAAATCATTTAAAAATCAAAAAAAGTGTCAAACATTAAATTCAATTAATTTTAAATATGTGAAGTGTTTTTCTTATTTAAAGTGTGCGCGCTTTTGGTGGTATTCTCATTCATAGAAATGGTGATCTCCAGACAGACAGAACTCACCATTACTGTGAATGGGGATACGCCATTTTCATTGGTTGATCCAGCCCACATGATCCCAGGCTGCAGATATGCTCCTGGATTACGTGGGCCTTTACGCAGCTAGGCCTCGGAGCGCAAGTCTATGTTCCTCCGGAACCGGCAGGTATTTTTGTATTTTTTTTCCCCCCAGTCATGGGCATCCGCCCACAGAAAGCCTTCGACTGAAATTTTTGGCCCATGTTTTTATACAAAAAAATCCAATAAAATTTTTCTTCAATATGCCCCAAAAATTAAGTTTAAACATTTATTGAGGTGAAATAGGTTTTAACTTACTGATCTTCTACATGAGTTGCATTATTCTTTGTATCTGCAGATAGCTCTGGCCACCATCGTTTAAGGATAGCTCGGAGCCAGTTTAAACCAACAATCAGATATCTGAAATACATCAAGTGAAACTGTGATATACATGTTGTACTACAGCACATTATATCTCAACAATCAAATGCAAATCAATGATAAAATGTTTTTGCTGTGATGGCAACAAGATGGTGTTGAGTCCGAGCTTTCCAATTGGTCCGATGCAGACATACTGGGCAGCATGGGTCAGCCCACACTGCGATAAGTGTATGCACTAGGTCCGTGCAGCAGAGCAGGTCTCCAGTCGTCCTGATTAACCCTTGCCACTGGATAAAGGCTTAGATCTGTCAAGCCCTTGTGGTGGCTGATGTGCAACGGTCACCACATGTTTAAAAATATCCATGCACAGGCATCTTCTACCCTTGGAGTTCAGGATTGGAATATTGGGTCCTTCATTGAAACATCTGCGAACTCATCCCTTTTGGTGTGGCAGCAAGTCATCCTCATTCGAGGGACCGCCGATGATGGTGACGACTGGGTGAAATGCATTTCACTGACCACTGAGCTTACATGGGGTAGCTATCAAAAAAAACACATTTCTTCACTTCCCACAACAAGAATGTACCAGCAGCCAACTGATTCGATCCTGGCACAAACTGGTGAGTTTATAAACTCCATGTCTATCGGTAAAGATCATGAGATTTAGATGTTCTACCAACTTAAAGCTCAGCCTCACTCTTGGGTTCAACAAGGAATCCCTACCCATCACCCCTATCCTTCAGACATTAGTCTGAACTCATCCTCAGCTGAGGCCATGTCCAACAGCCTCAATCCAAACTCAGCTCTTGGTACCTACCCCAGTCTAATGCAGACATCACACTACTACTGTGCACATCACCCCAGCTTCATACTCAGTCCATGAGTAAAACTGCAAGAGAGCCACCAGTGTTTCTTACACAACTTTGTTCAAATTCAGGTGAATTTCAGTTATACTGTATTTAGTACCTAGTTTATATCCAATAAAGTGAGGTGGTAGCAAAGAGTCAACAAAATTGTTGGAGAGAGATTTTTTTTCTTTTAAAAACTATTACACCTGGGATTTTAAAATCATGACCAATTAAAATTTCTGCTCAGTCGGAGTTGCAGACCTTCTATACAACCAGTGAATTCTGCTCCTTGATTAAGCTGGTTTTCCCCATTCTCTACCCAGATATGGAACATATCATGCAACATTCAACAGGCCCAGTCTAGTACTACCAAGCTTTATTCTGTTACACAAATGTAGAGCAGTGATGACTAAATTTCTCAAATTGCCACGAAGCAGTATATAATGGAAAACATTTCCCCCCTAAATATCTGGCCCCTATGCACAGTGCTGTAATTTCAGTTATACTTACTCTTCAAACCTGCTTCTTAATAACTCTTGCACTAATGGCAATAGGTCAACACAACAACCTATCGATATGCTTTGCTTTTCTTCCTCCAGACTACAAGCAAAAACAAAGAATTAAAAATTCAGACAACACTACTAACATTTACTCTAGATGGGAAAAACTAAAAGTTAATGCAATTATTAATGTTGGCATATGGAACTTGATTAATTCAGCTTCTGAAAGGTGTTCATGTTTAGTTCATTCAATATGAGAAAGGAACAAAGGAACAGGAGTAGGCCACTGAACCTCAAGCCTGTTTTGTCATTCAATGAGATCATGGCTGATCTGCGACCCAACTCCAAGTACCTGCCTTTGGCCCATAATCGCTCAATAACTTTGCTTAACAAAAAGATCAATTTCCTATTTTAAAATAACAATTGACGTGTGAAAGTTTCAAACTTTTACCACACGTTGCATGTAGAAGTATTTCCTAATTTCACTCCCGATTTTTTCACATTATGCCTCCTAGTCCTAGAATCCACAACCGACAGAAATAGTTTCCTTTGTTCCCCTTAATTTCTTAAACTTTGATCTGATCACCCCTTAACCGTCTAAATATGAAGGGGAGAATTCACTAACAGCCAGCCTTGGGATGTTTATAATATTGCCAGTGTAAACATCCCATTGCAATCTTTGCAAGAGAATGTTGGTGCACGAAAAATGTAAACTTGTGCGCATTGGCTGAAGGATGGTGCTTTTGACCCGAGACTACCAAATAAGGCAAGGCTACTTCCAGTTTGATAAAGAAAGAATAATGTTTAAATATAAATGTTTTCCTTTGTTCAAGCAGCACGAGAAGGGATGTATGCTTATGCCCGCGTGCTCTGTGACTATACTCTGCTTGTAAATTGCTTTTTATGCTGAAGTTAAAGAATAAAATTATTTTAACCACAAGACTGAATTTGTTACTACTCAAGTGAGTGACAGAAGATTGGTTTAACACAATTACCTCTTTGTGAGCACTGGTAGACAATCTGCAACAACAGCAATGTCCTGTATCCTGCAGGTGATAGAAAGATTCAACATCAAATACAAAATACAAGCATTAAGGCAAGTTACTGAAAAGTAATTGTGCACAACAAACAAATGGAAGATTTCCATCTTTGCAGCACTGATGATGCTCTCTTCAAATCATATATTGTATTAAAGGCTAATGGCATGATTATGTCTTATTATTTATAAATTCATACTGGCTTACAGGAAACCAGATAGAGCATGATTCTAAAGATCAATAAAGCATGATGCAAGAGTATTACCTGACCAGGTAAGCTACCAGCTCACTTGCACTTTTTTGCCAGAATGTCAGGGCCACATTGAGTCTTAGGTTTCTACCAAATAGCACTTGTGTCATAGTAGTATGATCCTTGGAAATCTGTGGCATCAATAGAATCAAATATCAATATTCTGAGTTGGCAGAAAAAGCAGTAACTTTTATATTAAATACTACTTTGATTTCCACAGCTCACATTCTCTTCAATTCTTGCCCTCTTTCCATTCCTTTTAAGGTTAGAAATACATTTTGAAATTAGGAGACATGCTTATGAGCATTTCTATGATCACTTTTAATGGAAGCATGAAAATAAATGGGTTAATACCTCTGCTAAATTAGTGAAGAGGGACAATAAATGACATTTTAAGGGCTTGCCACTAATACTACCAAGTGTTTAAAAAAAATCTTTATTGCTTTGAAGCTGTGGTGATTAACTACTGTTGGAACCAGCTGCCGATTTATATTGGAGCGATGCTACAAGGAGTGATTCTGCATTATTACGCTTGACTGCCAGTACAACTCGAACATAAACAGCCAGTTAAAATCTACAGGCGCCGTCATGCCCAACGGCAGCAAACAAAAAAAAACAGCAATTGCCAACTGTACAGTCAGATGAAATGCTCAATTAAAAAAAAAGAGGCTGGTCTCTGCCTCCAGAGTTGTCCATACAAACCACCAGCTTGGTTGAGTCTCCATGCCACTGCAAGCAGTGGAACTCTATTCACTTTATAGTGCTCCAGTCACCTTTAAGTGCAGCATTGCTAAGTAAATGGCATTAAGTTGAATGTACAAAGACAGTGCAAAACATACTGCAAACTGAAGGAAATTCACAGATTAGCATGACAATAGCTATTCACCACTTCTTTCCTTAGTTTAGAATAGGGAATAGCAAATACTTAAAGTATCTTGTGCAGAAAAATACCTAGCATTAAAGCAAACAGTATTAAAAAAACCTGAATTAGGTGCTCTGGAAGACTCAGTTGGTAAATGCACTGCATGTCGTAGACTCAGACCAGAAAATACCAGGTTTGAACACTGTTCCATGCTAAGTTAGTTGATCCCAGCAGCATCACCAGGCACACACACTATGGTTGGCTTTCCAGGTTGGAGAAACATTCAATGGGGAAAGGGTTGGTCACTGCCGGTGATCCCTGTTCAGAAATGTGGGTGTGGTTACTGGATAAGAACAGGATCAGGTGTCGTTGGTGATTCACTGAATTCCACAAGAATACTGACAACACACAGCTCTACCTCACCACCTTTCTCAACACCTTCACTGCCGTTGATTTGTCATGCTGCTTGTCCGACATTCAGTATTGGAGGAGCAGAAATTTCCATTAAATATTGGAAAGACCAAAGCCATCGTCTTCAGTGCCCACCACAAACTCTGTTCTCTTGCCATCGACTCCATACCCACTCCCTGGCCATTTACTGAGGCTGAACTAGACAGATGGAAGCTCCGCTCAGGGTCAGACTCCATTTCCTCTCCATCACCAAGACCATTTCAAAGTCTATAATATTCCCCATCAACTTCCTCTGCCTCAGCCAGAGGCTGCTGAAACCCCCATCCATGCCTTTGTTAGCTAGACTAGACTATTCCAATGGTGTGAATTTAGCCAACCTTCCTCCTTCCATAAACCTCAGTTCATTCAAAAGTTTGCAGCCCGTATCCTAACTCGCACCAAGTCTCGTGCTTGCTGATCTATATTAGCAATGCCTTGAATTTAAAATTCTCAGTCATGTTCAAATCCCTCCAAGTCTTCACTCCTCCCCATTTCTAATCTCCTCCAGCGTACAACACTTCAAGATCTCTGCGCTTCTCCAATTCTAGTCCCTTGGACATTCCAAATTCCTATTGCCCCACCATTGGCAGCATACCCTCAGCTGCTTAGGACCCAAGTTCTGGAATTCCCTCTCTAAACTGCTCCACGCTTCTCCCAAGATGTTCCTTAAAATTTACCTCTTTGACCAAGCCTTTGGTCACCTGTCCCAATATATGTGGGCTGGTGTCAAATTCTGTTTGCTAACGCTCCTGTAAAGCGGCTTGAGACATCTTACGATGTTAACGGCCATATTATAAATGTCAGTTGTTGTACATATTGAATTCCAAGATAATGTTTACTGTTGATGCCCTTCAATGTAAAATGGCTATTTGAATTAAGTATCGGAAGTCTGTTGGTGCATTTGGAACCATACCTTTGTATGAATATCCCCTTATGACAGTTGACGAGAAACCTAGAGGATTTAAAATTTAAAAAGCCATAATCATAGTACTGCAATATGGGTGCAGAAAGAGGCCTGCGGTTGCGTGTACCCAAATCTTTGAATGTGGCAAGACAAGTTGTGAAAGATGTTAAAAAGCACAGTATCCATGGCTTTATAAACCTAAGCATAGGGTGCAAAAGCAAGGAAGTTAAGCTGAATCTTTATAATTCATTGGTTAGGCCCCAATTGCAAGTATGTTTAATTCTGGGTGCCACATTTTAGAAAGGTGCAGGGGAGATTTACGACACTGGTACCAGGGATGCAGAACTTCAGTTAGGTGGAGAGACTGGAGAAGCAAGGGTCGAATTCCTCAAAGCAGAGAAGGTTAAGAGGAGATTTGATAGAAGTGTTCAAAATCTTGAATGAATCTTTAAATAAGGAGAAACTGTTTCCAGTGGCTAAAGGGTCAGTAACCAGGGGACACAGATGATGATCTGGAATGCACTGTCTGAAAGGGTGGTGGAAGCAGATTCAATAATAACGTTCAAAAGGGAATTGGATAAATATTTGGGAGGAAAAATTTGCAGGGCTTTGGGGAAAGGGACTAATTGGATACCTCTTTTAAAGAGCTAGCACAGGCACAATGGGCCAAATGCCCTCCTTTTGTGCTGCATCAGAAATTGATTCTAGGAATGTAACCCATTTCATGTCGTCAAGTGATTAGTTCTAAAAAGTATCAGATTTTCTGTTTCAGGAGTGATCCCCCGCACACACATTTTTTTCAATTTCAATGGGAACCATCAAGAGTCTAAGAAAAATTGTGATGAAATAGAATGGATATATCCCCACCTGCGCAAAATAATCAGCATATGTCACAGAAGCACCATCAGTCTGTGAAGCAGGAGAATTGTTAGAGTTCTGCTGTGAGCTGCGATTGTCATTACATAATTTAGGTACAGTCCCTGAACAGACTACTTCGTTTTCTTTATTTGCCATGTCACAGCACCAAGATTTGGGATGTTGCTTTTTGTTGTCCACGTTGCTTTGGACTCGACGTCTAGTCTTTTTAGAGCACGTCGCTTTGGATGTTTTCTGCAATGTTTTCTCCGTTGGTCCAGTAGATGATCTGTGGAGACAAATCCAGCAGTCATAGGCTTATCTGCTACCAGGAAGATCACATTATGCCCCTTGCCAAACTACAGGTAAGCATGTTCACTAGAAATACACCAAAATTGCACTGCAGTTGTTCCCATTGTAGTCCTTTGTTATTTAGAACTACAAAAGGAACAGAGAGCTCACAATTCACCATCCCATCTCATGAAACTAAAGCAAAACTGGAAGATCTAAAGGGGACAGTACTACATTAGGCATGATGGACACGCCTTTGGGTGTATATAAATTTTCTTCATATTGTTTGGGAATCTGAGAATTCAAAGCAATAAACTTTCCCATTAAGTTTAGATCCAACAGTCGAGATGAAATATGTAATAATAATGACAAAGTTAAATTGGTTTATTTATGTTTCATTACACTTAGAAAGACAAACTTCAATGTTACCAACTTGCTATTCAACTGTTTAGTATATAGCATTTATTTCTCCCTCCATCACCCAAATCTGGTAAATAATCTGTAGGCCAGAGGTTGCATGAAAGCAGTTGATAATTTTATTGGGGAATAATGAAGTGGAGGAGAGCATGCAATAGCACCAGTGTCACTGGGTTTCATTTGCAATGTTACAATGTAGTTTGTGTCTAAGACAACATCAGAAACTAGTGCAATGCAGTGAGGAATGATGATCATGCATCACCACACAACATTTAAGCCAGCAATTACTTGCAAATAGATTAGTTTTTCCAGCAAGTTTAAAAAAAGAATGGCCATCACTTCAGCATCCGACCCAACTTTTCAACATGTCACACGGGAAACTAGCTTACTCAACTAGAGCAGGGATTCTCAACCTTTTTGCTTCTGAGTTTTCCCCTCCCCCCACCCCACTCCGGTGTTATAAAAAATTCCATGGACTGCCTGTAACACAACACAAGCATTTTTATAACCGCTAAGGGAAGGGAGGGAAGCAGCAGAGGCAGCTCAATGGATAGTCTCAATCTTAGTGACAAAGAAGTCCATAAGCTCCTCACACTTGTTAGAGGTGAGGGTGGAGGAGACAGGGGAGAGGGGTTCAAGACTTGAGTGAATGGTTGAGCCCAAAAGACTACTTTCATTCATGCAACAGAGAGAAGGAAACTATTGTCGACACTTGTTTTTCTTTTTGATGTATTATTCGGGTAAACATTTACCTCATGTCTCTGCTCTTTTTCGCTGTTTTATCGCTTCCTCCTTCCCATTGATTCAGTTTGACACACATTGAATGAATTAATCAGTGCTGAAATCTCCTTGCTGGCTTGCACAATTTGCTCATTTGAAATGTCCAAACGAGGTATCAGAGGTCAGACTGACTCCCTGTATTCACTTGGCTTTCTACCTGCTGGTGCCGGGTCGTCTTGTCTTGTGTGGGTGCTGTGGGGGGCTGGGCGCCAGTTTCAGATAGCCGTCTTTTATTTATTGTTAGAGAACTCCATTCCATATGCTGTTGTCGCTCGTGTTCTTAACCGTGCAGCCATTACATCATATCGGACTAAGTGAGGAGCTAGGCTGCTGCTGCTCCTCGTCGGACCTGGGCACCTCCCGCTCTCACTCTCTCCCGTCCTCGAACGCACAGGCTCTGGATACACATCGTGTTCTCCAATTCTGAGACCATGAACCAGACACGTTGTATCCCTGGACAGGAGAACGACCCAGCGTCAGAAAGCAGCTCCTTGGCCAGGTGGAACCTTTATGTGGGCTTGTTCTTGCTCAGCTACTTGCAACTTTGGCGATCCTTTTAAAATCCTCTTGCAACTCCGGTTGAGAACCCCTGTACTAGAGCACACAAGTGAGCTCTACTAACCATATTAACAGACTGGGGTGATTATATACCTCCTTGCTTTTTGGTGAACTGGGTGGTAGCGAGTTGACTTTTTTAAAAAAAATTTAGCGTTGGGAGGCCCATCCAATATGTTTTCTGGTCTCAACTTGGGTGACGTGCTTCCAATACATAATTAAAATATATTTAAGATCGGGGTTCCAAGAGGGATTTACTATCCCAAGGCAAATTTGGTCTTCCACTGGGTGGATCGAAATGTACTTGATATCTAGGGGGTAGGCACCAAGCAGTGAGACTGAGGGGATTGCTGGGGGTCAACTCCATAAAAGGGAAATACAGCTTTTCCAATTATTTTTGTGAAGCCAGGATGATTTTGCCTCCCCGCCCCACAAAAAACTTCCCTGACAATTCTTCCATTGCACCTTTCTCCCAGGATTGCCTCCCCTGACCAATGTCAATTCCAACATGGTTCTGCAGAGGAACCAGCAGTTTTCCAACTCCAAATCACCAAGCTATCCGTCAGTACTTGTCCAGCTCTGGCAGCTCACTGCTATTAAAATGAGGCCCAACCACGAAAACAGATTGGGCCACAAGCCATGTCATCAGGCAGGTGTAGTGGGCGCTCTGCCCACCCAATTTACACCATATTCAAAAATCACCCTCTAGATATCAAGTACCCTTCATTAAAAAGATTGCTCTTTAAAGTAAAATTATGGATAGTGCAATTTTGGTAGCCCAACAATCTAGACAATGGTTGACATGTACACAAGTTAAATTAAGTACTGGTCTTACCTTTTAATCTCAGGAGTTGCCTCTTTACATTCCGAGAGTCTAACCTGGTATTAAAAACAGACATGAATTGCTACATTTCAGACAATAACTTCCTTAGATAAGTTTTTAGCTGCATGAAGAGCTGGACAATCCAGCTTATTGGAAAAAATATTCCTAATAATTTTGCAAATATTTCTATCCCCAGCCTATCATTTTCATTCATGAAACATACAAAGCAAGTCTGCTGTATATCTCTGTAAATTATCTGGATGTGACCAATTTTCATAGGCTGCAGTTAGTCTGAAGCCTGTGGTTATCATCATTATGACCATGACTGACTGAGCACAAGAATTTCTTACAGGAAAAAAAATGTCATGCTGCTAACTTTAGCAATCATAAAATTCTGAACTTATTGTTTGACAGAGAGGGCATTAATGCCTGGCAAAAATGCAAATTGAGTATGACCTCAACTCTCATTTCAATGGTTAATTCACCATTTACAGTTGTCATTAAAAACTGTAGAAAGGATTTATATTTTGGAATATTTTTACATGGCATTTTCCAAGGACAGGCCTCCATTTATCTGGAACTTTGGAAATCTTTGAAATTTTAAAAGAATTAATGCAATACTTCAGCAACTGCATAACAGAACAAATAGCGTGGAGGATTCCAACACCGTGGTGGCCTGGATTAAGTTAGGAAAAGCACAATTTATTTTTAAACTTAATGAATTAAAAGGGTTTAATACATTGTTGAGCATTTTAAATATATAACATTATCTCTTAACTACTGGGTTTTGCAGCTAGAATATTCATAAAATAGCAATTAGGCAACTGAATGTGTGCATGTGTTAAATATTTTAGAATGGAACCACTAAGATATGCAGCCAACATGTTCAATAAAGTTTGAGAACATTATTTGAATATAGGCCATATGCTACATATGCCTGTCCACACTTTACATCAATGTATAAAGATCCTCAGAAAAAGGGAGTAAAACTGGGTTTCGCCCAGTTTGGGGGCAACAAGCGAGCTGGGGCAAGACTTCCTGCACCTGGCGTGGAACTTCTTGCACCCACCCAGGCCACAAAATTCAGGTTATTACCCCTCAAAAAGGAGGTGGAGCGCAATGGCATGCGCTCCACTTCCTGTTGGGTGGTGTCCAGAGCACTACATGGGTGGGATCAGCAGCCCTTAAAGGGGAGGGTGGCTGCTAACTCTGCAGGGCCTTTGATGGCGCCCACTGGACCACCAGGGCTGCGTAGTGCCGTGGCCGCAGCACGGCACCCAGACGGAATGTCGGGCTATACAATCGCAGACGGAGCACAGGCCGGCCGGTAAGTTGGTCGAAGAAAAAAAAAATGGTGGCTTGTTGCACACCTCCTTTAACTTCCGGGAGCGAAGGTTGGCCGGGTTCGCGACCCGCAAGGCTGGCGCTGGCATCGCCGGAGGTGCAGAAAGGGGTCAGTGCGCATGGCAATGTCATCGCCGGAGGTGCAGCAGCCCAGTGCACTACTAGCAGGGTGCGGCGCAACTGTATTCGCATCTCCGCTAGCTCCTGCGCAATTTTGCGGGAGCCAATAGCGCGTGACGCGGGCCCCCCACCCCCCCATAGGAGGTGCAAAACAGGGCAATTTCAGCCCCAAAGTTTTTTCAATCTTCACAATGCAAGTGTTGCTATTTAATCTGAAGAGATGAATAGGAAAGACTAACTAGATGATGTTGCCGCCAATCAAAGTTTTGTAAACTTATGTAATTAGCTCGATCTCATACATTCAATCCAGTTACTTTAGACAAACATATCCTTACAAAGCACTATGCACCAGATGAACTGCAAATATACACTGCCTCATTACATCGACATCCCAAAGTGTTTCACATATAATTAATTTCTTTAACGTGCTACTTAGCAAGCAACTGTGACCATCATTCTGCATACAGCAAGATTTCATAAACATAAATTGAGATTCACGACCAGTTAGCGGGTGTTTGGTAATGTGGGCTGAGGGAAGAATATTGGGCACAACACCAAAATGTCCTGCTCTTCCAATAAACAGGATGTTTAGCATTCACTTGAAGAGGCAGATGGATTTAATGTGTCACCTGAAGGATGGAATTTCTGATAATACATCTGCACTAGAGTAGTGCAAGAGCTCAAGTCTTAGAGTAGGGCTTAAACCAAGTTTAAATACATCCAAAGCCATCAAACATTGTAATTAAATCCATTACTAAACAGATCACTAGTCTTCACTCCCTCCGACAGATGAGATAGATAACTATCAGTTTGTCAATGTTATGCTTTCTGGCAGATTGCTCAGTGAACAGCAACCCAGGGACATCTTACTCTAGATTATTGCTCCCTAAGCAAGCACTCTACTCAGAGTTCTGACACAGCAAGCGAGCTCCATGTGGGCAGAGGAAACATTTCAAGGACACCCTCAAAGCCTCCTTGATAAAGTGCAACATCCCCACCGGCACCTGGGAATCCCTGGCCCAAGACCACCCAAAGCGGAAGAAGAGCATCAGGGAGGACGCTGAGCACCAAGTGTCTCGTCACCAAGGGCATACGGAAATCAAGCTCAAACAGCAGAAGGATCCCCATCCACCCTTTCCGTCAACCACTGTCTGCCCCACCTGTGACAGACTAATTCCCCACATTAAATTGTACAGCCACCTGAGATTTCACTTGGTAAAATACAAAGCTATAGTTCTCCACTGCAGATATGCCTCAATCTCATCTATGCTCTAAAAAGTGGGACTTTTTACACTTTTAAAATGCAGTATTTATTTGCACCATAGTAAATTGGGTCAAAAGTTTTAAATCATGAGTTTAACATACAAAATTAAGCAAATCCCTCTTTTTATATAAAGTGTACACTGCAACGAGTAAGTGACTAGGAACATGAATGAATTCAACCCATGAAATCAGCTTAGAGCACAGATAATACCCCAATTTCACAATTAATTAAATATACACACACACACAAAGAAAAAAAAACTAATTTTAAATCTGGAGGGTGTGAAAAGACTATTTTCTGTCAGTGTTCCACACCTCCCCAACCCAAAGATCAACTGCAACCAAAAAGGAAAGGCAACCAAATCATCTTCATCCATCAATGTCACTTCATGGAAATAGGTACAGCCTGGGGAAATTCATTCCATTTCCCCCCTCCCCAATACACAAAAGCACCCAACAGCACAGCTGTGTTTTGGAACATAGTGGAATGGAAGAAATCAAATTAATGCCCTCTACTTCAACTACCTTGGTGGTTCAGGATACTGCCAGAATTAGGTCATTGTATTAAGGGTTCCATAGTATGGTGAGAGTTTCAATTTTTAAAACAAAAACATTCTACTGTGTTTGCTTTGTACTTGAGCATAATAGCAAAAGAATGCATTGTACATGCAGCAATAGACAAATAATCAATTGTATGATCAGGTAAATACATATAGTAGTAATTTCAAGGCTGAACACATTTAAAATGTGTTTTGCTCAATTCAAATAATTGCCATGTTTCAGGATTTTTGATCATTAAAATAATTTATAAATAAGTCATGTTTAAGTACTGTGTTTAAACACTTAGACAAAAGGCTTATTTGCAGTTGGGCCAGGCATTGGAGATGTATATTAAAAGCTGATCAGCCAGTTTGTGGCCTGTCAAAGTTCAGTCTATTTCACAATATTTTCTTTGAACCTGCATTCTGGGACGTGGGGAGAAGGAGGTACCTGGTTTTACTGACAAGCTTACGGGCGAATCACTCAATGGGAAATTGATACTCTTACCATATTATGGAACCCTTAATACAATGATCTAATTTTCTGGCAGTATCCTGAACCAAGGCAGTTGAAGTAGAGCGCATTAGTTTGATTTCTTCCATTCCACTATGTTCTAGAGGGACGGACAAAGGGACACTCAGGCAGTCAATTTGACTGCTAGGTCAGGAGTGGAAGCCTGGACTAGAAATGGGAAACTCATTCATTTCAAGTCTAGAGCCAGTCGGAAAGAGAATGCCCAAGAAAATTGAGAGATATTATTTTCCTTATTCACAATGAGGATCCTGTAGTTAGTTAAAATCGGAGAAATTTGATAATACAGTTTCTATATACATTCACTTACTGCTTGCAACATAAAGCTACTTAACAATTTGGATCTGCCTCTGACTCTCAAAAATGTTTCAAAGTTACCTGCAGAAAGACTGAAGTGCAACCAATTGACACGCTAAATGGGGCCCTATTGTTAGAGTTGCAGATTACACCATCACAATAATATATTGAGCAGTATCCGTAAACTCCCAAACGCAAGTGACCAGCACTGTTACACCAGATGTTATCTAAGGCAGACATCATACCATTGAGGGATTTGTTCATAACCATACATAAAATGAATTATTTTCTAAACTGTAAAACTCTGCTGGGAACTATAGACAAAACTCTAACCCACTCTATTTTTGAGACAGTGTGGAAGACGGCTGAAAGTTAAATAATTGAAGTTTCAGGATCATGTTCACAAGTAGAGCTACAATCTATCACCTCCACCAAACCAGTGGGATTGATAAGTACACCGATGGCTGAATGGAATACACAATGCTGTAAATTTCTGTAAACCTCCTTGCGCAAGCATTAGCCTCACTGTGCCCAGGTAATGATGCTGACCCGTTAGAAGCCATTAAAGAAAGATGCTTGTTGTTTCTAGATATCCAGTGAAATTAAGATTCATGCAAAGCATTTCTGAAACATATCAAGGGGACATTTCGACCCACCTCACACCAGATGGTTCTCTTAGCATAGAGGTATCAAGATCGACAATTATCCAGGAACAGGAGTAGACCAATTCAGCCACTCAAGCCTGTATCGCCATTCAATTTGATTATGGCTGATCTGTATGTCAACTCATTTATCCACCTTTCCTCCATTTCCCTCAATACCTTTACCCAACAAAAATGTATCTATCTCAATTTTGAAATTTTCAAATGATCTAGTTTCAACACTTTTTTTTTGTTTGAGGGAGTGTGTTCCAGATTTCCACTATTGTGTGTGAAGTGATTCTTGACATCACCCCTGAACAACCTAGCTTTAATTTTAATGTTGTGACCCTTGTTCTGGACTCTCCCATCAGAGGAAATAGTTTCTCTATCTACCCTATCAAATCCTTTAATCTTAAAAACCTCAATTAGATCACTCCTTAAATCTTCTTTACTCAAAAAGGAATACAAGCCAAGTCTATGCAACCTGTCCTCATAATTTAACCCCGGTATCATTCTGGCGAATCTGCCCTCCAAAATACCCATCCCAAAGTGTGGTGCCCAGAGTGAATGTAGTACTCCAGATGTGGTCTAACCAGAGCTTTATACAATTGTAGTGTAACTTACACCCATTTGTAATCCAGCCCCCTTGAGCTAAATTCTAACATTAGATTAGCCTTTTTAATTTGCATCTGTCCATTAGTTTTTAATGATTGCAGTACATGGAGCCCTAAATCTCTCTGCTCCTCCAGTTACTAGCTTTTTGCCATTTAGAAAATTCTCTGATCCATCTTATTTAGGTCCAAAGTGGATGACCTCCCACCTGCCTGCAATGAATGCCATCTGCTAGTTTTGCTCACTTACTGAACCCATCAATGTCCATTTGTAACTATCTGCTCCCATCTACACTACTTACTGTACCACCCAACATAGTGCCATCAGAAAACTTGGCTCTCTATTCCTTCATCCAAGTAATTGATAAATAGTGAAAAGCTGTGGCCCCAGTACCAATCACTGTGGGACAGCATTAGTCACATCCCACCAATTGGAATACAAACTCATTATCTCTACTTTGTCTCCTACCTCCTAACCAATTCCCTGAACAGAAAAGGTTGTTTCCAATTCCATATGCATTCATTTTTGCTAACAGTTGCTTGTGTGGAACCTTTCTGGAAGTCCATCAAGTAACATTCATAGACACTCCCTTATCTAGCATGTTAGTAACCTCCTCAAAACATTCAACTAGGTTAGACAGACATGAATTACCCGTTGAAAATCCATGCTGGCTCTGATCAGTTCATTTGTCCAAACGCTCAGTTACATTGTCTCCACTAACAGATTCCAGTAACTTCCCACGACAAAGGTTAGACTACTAGGTCTATAATTTTTGTGTTTCTCTCACCCTTCAATAATGGAGACATTGGACAATTGCCAATCCAAGGGGACAATTTCTGAATCAAGAGTTTTGGAAGATCATGACTAAAGCATCTGCAATTTCCTCACCCACTTCATACCCTGGGGTAGAAACTATCAGATCTGTCAATCTTCAGTCTCATTATTTTCTCCATTATTATTTTACTTATTAAATCTAGTAAGTTCCTCCTCTTGATTTAATTTGAGTTTTCCTCATGTCTCTGGTACTTTATCCTCTGCCTCTACTTTGAAGGCCAAAGATCTAATTCACTAAACCTCAAGTCGAAGACACTTTTGCAATCTACAGTTTGAACGTGGTCCTTTCTCTCCAAGTCCTTTCTCTATTCAGGCACCACTTCAGAATTAGCATGGTCTCAGAAGAACTGGGGAGATCATGCAAGTGCAGAAAGCCTTAAGGAAATGTAAAGTTGCCAGCTTGTGTCAGAAATAAAGCAGTGCTCAAGACAAGGGCTTATGGAGGGTGATGCCACAACACATTGCTAGTCTATACATACTGTAGACTGGCAAGATGGGGTTCTCACTTGCACTTCCTAGAGACTAGGAGACTAATAGGAAGGTCACTTTTGAAAATCTGCAAAATGGCTGGTACAAAAACTGAAGCCGCAGAAGACTTGGGGCAGTTTCCCTGCCCTTTCAGTCAGGAACCTATGACAGGGCTTGAAGAAATGAAAAGCAAAGACAAAAGTCTGAAAATAGAATAATGAACAGCAGGAACCATTATTTTTACCTGTTCTGAACAATGATGAGTGGCTTGGGGTACTGAACAAGGAGAAGAAATGTTATCTGATGCACTTCTTGCAGAGGCACGTGCCCCCAATAAGCTACAATGACCCCAGTGAATAAAAATAAATAAAGCATTTTCACAATACACTAATAGTACTTATTTTAGAATATGGCTATATAAATATTTTCTGCTCACCTTTTTCATAGTCTCATTGTAATCAGGATGCATCCTTTTACCAAGTTGCCTTTTTTCAATGAGCTCATCCTCCACAGCAAAGAATAATATACCTTGCCTGACATTTTGATGTCTAGATGCCATAATCACTTGCAGTCCTAGGTTAGAAACAGATAATAGTTACTATTTACTCATTTTTCTTTTTATTA
The DNA here is from genome assembly GCF_044704955.1 of Pristiophorus japonicus. Taxonomy (NCBI): domain Eukaryota; kingdom Metazoa; phylum Chordata; class Chondrichthyes; family Pristiophoridae; genus Pristiophorus; species Pristiophorus japonicus. Next base: position 51,542 of record NW_027251275.1, read on the forward strand.
ATTCTCAGACAATGCAACAGAGTTAGGTATCAACCCACTCAGCCCACTTGCTCTTCCCAAATCAATTCTCCTCAACCTTCCCCATCAGCATGGTCCCAGATTTCAAGATACTCAGCTTCTTACAACCGACAAACTGCTTTGAGTTGGAGTCTTTCTGACCCCAAATAGTATGAACTACAGTAGCTAGACCCATTATCATTCATTGGTCAGCAGCATTCTATCCTTACAATAGATTATGTAATAAGAGAGAGACCCTTCTAGACCATAACAGAATTCAACTTACATTTCTATAACATTCCTTGTATAGGAAAATTATCTGAACACTGCAGAAGGCAAAGAATAGTTGGACACCAAGCAGGAGAGAAGAGGAAGAGACATTCAAAATAATTCAGGCAGTTTTTGAAGGTAGGCAAGCAGGTGCAAGGCAAAAAAAATTCTGAAACAGCATTCTAGGGGGCAGACCACAGTGGTTGGAGGAATACCAAAGGTGGTAGAGGAAGTAAACTGGAAACAAAGAGTAATTCAATGTCGAAGGAGAGGGCACAAATGGAAGTGCACAGCTCGAGGAAATAGCCACGGTGTGATGGGGCAAAGTGATGGAGGGATCTGAATACAAAGGTGAGGATCTTAAAATCAACTCGGAGCCATATTCAGATCAGCAGAGAAAGGAGAACATAATGGGAGCAGGAGTAGGTCATTCGACCCCTCGAGCCTGCTCCGCCATTCAAGATCATGGCTGATCTTCCACCTCAACTCCACTTTCCTGCACTATCCCCATATCATCCAAAAATCTACTGATCTTGGGTCTTGAATATAGTCAACGACTGAGCCTCCACAGCCCTCTGGGGTAGAGAATTCCAAAGATTCACCACCCTCTGAAGAAATTGCTCCTCATCTTGGTCCTAAATGGCTGACCCCTCATTCTGAGACTGTGACCCCTGGTTCTGGACCCAGCCAGGGAAAACATCCTCCCTGCATTTGCCCTGTAAGAAATCTGTGTGTTTCAATGAGATCACCTCTCATTCTTCTAAACGCTAGAGAATATGGGCCTAGTCTACTCACTCAATCTCATTAAGACAATCCCCCATCCCAGGAATCAGTCTGGTGAACCTTCGTTGTACTCTCCTTATGACAAGTATATCCTTCCTTAGGCAAGGAGACCAAAACTGCACACAATATTCCAGGTGTGGTCTCAGCAGCCCTATATAATTGCAGCAAGACATCTTTACTCTTCTATTCAAATCCTCTTGTAAAAGGCCAACATACTTTCTTAATTTCTGGCTGTACCTGCATGTTAACTTTGTGATTCGTGTACAAGGCCACCCAGGTCTCTCGGAACACCAATATGTGCAGGACTTTACAGAAAAGTAGGTAGGAAAGTTGTAGTTTGTGACATTTGGAGCCAGGGATTTGCAGCAAGGAGAACATTCGAGAAGTCAAGCCCGAGGTCCTAAAGGAGTGGATGCTTACACATTCACAAGGATAAATTGGGCTGATATTTATACCAAGCACATTTTATAAAATTCCTTTCATCACAAAATGCTTCCAGACTCAAGTCTCAAACTTCTACTCAGCACATACCCTGAACTTTGCCATTTCCAGGCCACATACTTTGCAGCTCCCAGATTCATAAAGGCCTGTCCTATTACTTTGCTACTCCCAGTTACAAGGTAAATGGAAACCAACTCCACCCCATCACAATTTCCACTCAGGCCTACCATGCTCATGTTCTCAATTTCCCATCTGTTCTGTTCCCCAAGGTCCTGGACTACACATAAGCAACAGCATGAAGATTTAAATTAAGAATTAACAACCATTTTAATTTACAAACTAAATGATGAATTATTTTGGAATCAAATACATACCGAATCTTTAAACAGAGACTATTGAATAAGTAGATGCTCCCCAATTAAACACTGTTGGGCTTCAGACTGCATATTAAAAAGCATCACTTGGGGCTTCCTCATTGGAAAACAATGTTGTTGTTACTTCAGAAACCACTGACAATTGCAACCATCTCTTTGTTTGCATGTACCAGTAGTTTGAGATCATAACTTGGTACTTCCTGGTTTTGATATTTACCATTAAGAGGCACAGGACACAACATTAATAGTTTGCTATATTCACCAATATACTGAGACACCATGTCAGCAAAGATTAAACCCAGAAGAATATTTTCCTTTCAATCAGATTTTTACTTTAATAAAATCATGCCTGAAACAACTAATTTTAGGCATGACAAGATGTGGCACTCCACTTTGAGGGAAAGATTGAATACTGCATTATGTAAAGTTAACCCTTATATTTTAATGTTTGCACCTTAACTACTTCAAACTCGTATTTCAATGATTGAAATAACATGCATCTTATATCTATAGAAAGATGGTAAAAATCCCATATTTAAAAATAATTGAAATATTTCAGTCACCGTAAAGCAGCAGTCTTAACTATGATTACATATTCAAAATATTTCTAAATAGTTTTGATTTCTGGGGCAAGTTCAATTAAAATCAAAATGTAAGTATTACTTCAAATCTTTGAGGGCACATTGTACATATGAGAAAGATAAATTTGAGGTCGCTATAACATTGTGGTTTACTAATTCTAATTATAAGGATACTCACAACCCTTAAAGAACAGCTGTTGTGCAAGGAAAGATTTGGCTGCTAGGCTTAGGACAACTGCAGGATATCACTGAAATGCATGTCATCATAATATATATATATATTTTATATATAAAATATATTTATATATATTATATATAGTATGGTATGGTACTAGAGTTCAGCTAAATGCACACTATGTAGACCCTGATAAAATAAAGAAATCAGCAAGAATATGCATATTTTTCTAAACAGCATTAAGATAATGACAGATTTTTCTGTCAAAATAAGAGTCAGGCTAATGATATTCACCATTATTTATGCACAAATAGTACAGCAACTTCAGATGATGGGCAGGTGCATGGTTAAACTCAAATGTCCAGAAGTTGCTGTCCGAGTTGCACGGCTCCATTAGCTTTGTGAAAACAGCATCTCGCTGCCTCACCACTGAAATACACCGCTCACCATTGAATGGCATGAAGTTGCTGTATTTGCGCGGTAAATACAAACAATTTGCCACAGACAGTCAAGTCTTGTCCAGAGACTTGAACACATAAGGGCAGAAATCCCAGCGTCCCGGCCCCATACGAAGTTTCTACAGACCCGGGCAGACATCGGAAAAGCCAGTTTTCAGCGTGCAATGCGCATGTGCTGAAAACCAGCTTTTTTGATCTGTCAAGCTGGAGCTTGACAGATCATTCGCAGATCGGGAGCGAGGACATTTGCTTGGGCAAGACTGTGGGAGTTGCGCATATCTTGCCCAGCAAATGTCCTCAAAATTCTTGCGCCTGCCTACTTTTACAGGCGCAAATGTTTGAAGACATATGTAAACAATAAAATTAAATAAACACTTTGTTTAAAAACTCTGCCCACTACAGCAAATTTAAAGCTATAATTAAAAAATTGGATTTTTTTAAAAAATAAGACATTAATAACTAATTTAAATGAATCTTAAATATGTATATATATATTTTTTTTTTAAATTGTGTTTTCGGGGGGTTTCTCATTCATAATGGGAACTCCAACTTACGGAGTTCCCATTATTATGAATGAGAAAATTCTGTACCTTGATTGGCTGCCCAGAGCCTAGCTCACAGACGTCCCAACGTGCATGCGCTGCGATGCGCAGGGAGTGAAGGCCTCGGGATCAGGATCTCGAGCGGGCACAGCAGGAACAGGTAAGTGCGCATTCTTTTTATTTTTTTTCAGTTGTTTGCCCACGGGAATACCTCGACCGGGATTTCTAGGCGGACACCTCCAGTGCAGTACCTGGGGGGTGGGGGGGGGGGAATCCTGTACTGGCAAAGGTGTCATCTTTCAGATGAGACATTAAACGGAGGCTGATCTCATTGCACTATTTTAAGGAATACCTGTACCAAAGAAGTTATTCCTGGTGTACTGGCCAATATTTATTCCTCACAACATCACTAAGCAAGATTATCTGGTCAGTATGACATTGCTGTGTGCGAAAGCTTGCTATGTGCAAATTGGCTGCTGCATTTCCTACATTACAGAGATGACAAATCAAAAGTACTTCATAGGATGTTGCATAGCGCTTTAAAGCCAAAGATAATGAAAGGTGTTATATAATTCTAAATGGTGAACGGGCAAATGCATGGCAGATGCAGTATAGGCCCCAAGTTTCCACATGATTTGCTCCTGATTTTGAGGAGCAACTGGTGTAGAACGGAGTATCTGAGAAATCAGAATTCTCGTCATTTAGTTTGCTCCAGTTCTAGTCAGTTAGAACAGTTTCACTTTGGAACAGAATTTTTTTTTCCAAAAGGGGGCTTGTCCGGCCACTTACGCCTGTTTTCAAAGTTGTCAGTGAAAACTTACTCCAAACTAACTTAGAATGGAGTAAGTGAAGATTTTTGTACGCTCGAAAAAACCTTGTC